>NC_069507.1:86887740-87020240 GCF_027579735.1 Bombina bombina | reverse complement strand
TGAGTGCAGGAATAGCACAAGGCAGGAAACAACTTGCAAACTGGTAACAGGTTTAAAGGTAAAGTCTCTCTCCTTGTAATTGCTGAGTGCAGGAATTGCACAATGCAGGAAACAACTTGCAAACTGGTAACAGGTTTAAAGGTAAAGCCTCTCTCCTTGTAATTGCTGAGTGCAGGAAATGCACAAGGCAGGAAACAAACTTGCAAACTGGTAACAGGTTTAAAGGTAAAGGCTTTCTCCTGGTAATACCTTGTAAACAGGTGCAAAGGTGAAGTCTGTCTCCTGGCAATAGCTTGGTGCAGGAATTGCATAAAGCAGGAAACAAACTTGTAGATTGGTAACAGGTTTAAAGGTAAAGTCTCTCTCCTTGTAATTGCTGAGTGCAGGAATTGCACAATGCAGGAAACAACTTACAAACTGGTAACAGGTTTAAAGGTAAAGTCTCTCTCCTTGTAATTGCTGAGTGCAGGAAATGCACAAGGCAGGAAACAAACTTGCAAACTGGTAACAGGTTTAAAGGTAAAGGCTTTCTCCTGGTAATACCTTGTAAACAGGTGCAAAGGTGAAGTCTGTCTCCTGGCAATAGCTTGGTGCAGGAATTGCATAAAGCATGAAACGAACTTGTAGATTGGTAACAGGTTTAAAGGTAAAGGCTTTCTCCTGGTAATACCTTGTAAACAGGTGCAAAGGTGAAATCTTTCTCCAAAGAAGTACAGGAAACAGGTTCTGACTTGACAAAACAGATCCAATGTGAAGACACTAATGCAGACTAAAAGCCATCCTTAAATAGGGAGGTTTTGCACAGGGTTGGTTCTGATTAATTCCAGAATTGAGAACACCTGTGTGTTGCACAGGTGTAATAACAAGTAAGGCAAATAGTTATTTATCAGATCTTTTAAGATCCATGCTATTGCTAGAACTGGCTGTGGCTCAACATGTAAGCAAACAGAAATAGCAATCACAGAGCCACAGGTTCAAATCCCCATACAGCCCTTCTTAGCAGAATGCCTCCCAGACCTTTTCTTTTTCTTTTTAGTCTGGAGGCTTGGTTCATGACACCTCCTCTGATGAGGATCTCTCTGATTCAGAAGATCCTACTTCAGACATTGACACTGATAAATCATTTTATCTTTTTAAGATTGAGTATATTCGTTCTTTGTTAAATGAAGTGTTGATAACTTAATAATAAATCCAGTAAATGTCTGGTCCTCTTAATAATAAATCCAGTAAATGTTTAAATTCTGTCTATAAACCTCCTGTGTCTACTCCTGAAGTTTTTCCTGTTCCTGGTGCAATTTCTGATGTGAGTGCTAAGGAATGGTCTAAGCCTGGTACTTCTTTTGTTTCTTCTTCACGGTTTAAAAGTTGTATCCTTTGCCAGTGGCTAAATTAGAGGTTTGGGGAAAAGTCGATGTGGCTATTTCTACTCTTGCTAAACATACTACTATTCCTATGGAAGATAGTACTTCTTTTAAGGATCCTTTAGATAAGAAAATTGAATCTTATCTAAGGAAAGCTTATTTGTATTCTGGCTATATTCTCAGACTTGCCATTTCTATGGCTGATTTTGTGGCTGCATCAACTTTTTGGTTGATTAGCTTAGCACAATGGGATAAAGACTCTGATTTGCATAGTATTGTTCATTTGCTTCAACATGCTAATCATTTTATCTGTGATGCTATTTTTGATATCATCAAGATTAATGTTAAATCTATGTCTTTGGCTATTTTAGCTAGAAGAGCGTTATGGCTCAAATCAGGGAATGCTGACATGGTATCTACATCTAGGTTACTATCTCTATCATTCCAGGGTAATCATTTGTTTGGTTACCAGTTAGATTCTATTATTTCCACTATTACTGAGGGGAAGGGAGTTTTTTTGCCTCCATATAAAAAATCTAAAGGCAAATCTAAAGCCTCTAATCGGTTTTGTTTATTTCGTCAGAATAGAGAACAAAAAAACGTTCCTTCCCCTAAGGACTCTGGCTCCAATTGGAAGCCATCCTCGAGTTGGAATAAATCCAATCCTTACAAGAAACCAAATCCAGCCCCCAAGACTGTATGAAGATGCGGCCTTCAATCCAATTCTGCTGGTGGGGGGCAGATTGAAATTATTTCAAAACGTTTGGGCAGGTTCTGTTCAGAATCATTGGATTCAGAATATTGTTTCTCAGGGGAATCGAATGGGTTTCAGAATAAGACCTCCTGCTCAGGCCTTTCTGAAATGTGTTTCAGATCTAGAGCTTTCAGAAGTAATTTTACCAGTTCCCATTCTGGAACAGGGCCTAGGTTTTTATTCAAATCTATTCATTGTCCCGAAGAAGGAAAATTCTTTCAGACCAATTCTGGATGTGAAGTTTTTGAATCAATTTGTAAGGGTCCCAACTTTCAAGATGGTGACTATAAGGACTATTTTGCCTTTTATGCAGCAAGGTCATTACATGTCCTCAATAGACTTACAGGATGAGTATCGTCACATTCCGATTCATCCAGACCACTATCGGTTTCTGAGATTCTCTTTTCTAGACAAGCATTACCAATTTGTTGCTCTTCCATTTGGCCTAGCAACAGCTCCAAGAATCTTTTTGAAGGTTCTCGATGCCCTTCTATCTTTAATCAGAGAGCAGGGTATTGCAGTGTTTCCTTATTTGGACAATATCTTGGTACTGGCTCAATCTTTTCATTTAGCAGAATCTCATACAAATCAACTTGTGTATTGTGTTGTTTCTTCAAAGACATGGTTGGAGGATCAATTTTACGAAAAATTTCCTTGAGTCCTCAGACAAGGGTCACCTTTTTAGGTTTACAGAATGATTCAGTGTCCATGACAAGAGACGAATGAAATTGGTTTCTGCCTGTCAAAGCCTTCAGTCTTGATCATTCCATTTAGTGGCTATGTGCATTGAAGTTTTAGGTCTCATGACTGCAGCATCAGACGCGATCCTCTGCAGCTTTTGCATGCTGAATCAATGGTGCAGGGATTATACTTGGATATCACAGTTGATATACTTAAATCCCAACATTCAACTCTCTCTGTCCTGGTGGTTGGACCATCATCCGATTATTCAAGGGGCCTCTTTTGTTTGTCCTTCCTGGACTGCGATTTCAACGGATGCAAGTCTCACAGGTTGGGGAGCTGTCTGGGGGTCTCTGACAGCACAAGGAGTTTGGAATCCTCAACAGGCGAGGTTACCAATCAATATTTTAGAACTCCGTGCTATTTTCAGGGCTCTTCAGGCTTGGCCTCTATTAAAGAGAGAATCATTCATTTGTTTTCAGACAAACAATATCACAACTGTGGCATATGTCAATCATCAAGAGGGGACTCGCAGTCCTTTAGCAATTCTCAAATACTTTCTTGGGCCAAATCCAACTCCTGTCTAATTTCTGCGATACATATCCCAGATGCAGACAATTGGGAAGCGGATTATCACAGTCGTCAGTCTTTACATCCAGGGGAGTGGTCTCTCCATCCAGATGTAACTTGGTCAGATTGTACAGATGTGAGGTCTCCCCGAAATGGCTTCCCATCTAAACAAGAAACTTCCCAGGTACCTTTCCAGGTCCAGGGATCCTCAGACGGAGATGGTGGATGCGTTAGCAGTTCCTTGGTTTTACCAACCTGCTTACATTTTTCTGCCTCTAGTTCTTCTTCCAAGGGTGATCTCCAAGATCGTATTGGATCAATCGCATGTGTTTATAATAGCACCAGCATGGACTTACATGTTTTGGTATGCAGATCTTGTCTGGATGTCCAGTTGCCAACCTTGGCCACTTCCTTTAAGGCCAAACCTTCTGTCTCAAGGGCCGTTTTTCCATCAGGATCTCAAATTGCTAAATTTGAAGGTATGGAAATTGAACGCTTAGTACTTAGTCATAGAGGTTTCTCTGACTCAGTGATTAATACTATGCTACAGGCTCGTAAGTCTGTTTCAAGGAAGATTTATTATCGGATTTGGAAAACCTACATTTCATGGTCTTTTTATCATAAATTCTCTTGGCCTTCTTTTAGGATTCCTAGAATTTTACAGTTTCTTCAGGATGGTTTGGATAAAGGTTTGTCTGCAAGTACCTTGAAGGGACAAATGTCTGCTTATTCTGTTTTATTTCATAGAAAGATTGCTAAACTTCCTGATATTCACTGTTTTGTTTAGGCTTTGATTCGTATCAAGCCTGTTAAATCAATCTCTCCTCCTTGGAATCTTAATTTGGTTTTGAAGACTTTGCAGGCTCCTCCTTTTGAGCCTATGCACTCTTTGGATATTAAACTACTCTCTTGGAAAGTGTTGTTTCTTTTGGCTATCTCTTCAGCTAGAAGAGTTTCCGAATTGTCTGCTCTCTCTTGTGAGTCTCCTTTTCTGATTTTCCACCAGGATAAGGCTGTTTTGCGGACTTCGTTTAAATTTCTTCCTAAAGTGGTAAATTCTAACAACATTAGTAGGGAAATTATTGTTCCTTCCTTGTGTCCTAATCCTAAGAATACTCTTGAAAGATCTTTACATTCTTTGGATGTTGTAAGAGCTTTGAAATATTATGTCGAAGCTACTAAAAATTTCAGGAAGACTTCTAGTCTATTTGTTGTTTTTTTCTTGTCCTAGTAAAGGTCAGAAAGCCTCTGACATTAATTTTGGCATCTTGGTTAAATCTTTTGATTCACAAGGCTTATTTGGAGGTGGGACAGAATTGAGCTTCAGCTGATCAAATGTGCAAAGCAGCAACTTGGTCTTTTTTGCATACATTTACAAAATTTTACAATTTTGATATATTTGCTTCTTCTAAAGCAGTCTTTGGTGGAAAAGTTCTTCAGGCAGCTGTTTCAGTTTGATTCTTCTGCTGATGATTTAAGTTTTTTTCTTGAAATTTATGTGAATTTTATGAGAAAGACTTAATTTTTGTGGATTTTTTTTTTCCAGTGGAAATAGCTGTTTTTATTTTATCCCTCCCTTTCTAGTGTCTCTTCTGTGGTCTCCCACATCTTGGGTATTTCTATCCCATACCTCACTAGCTTCTGGACTCTTGCCAATTACATGAAAGAAAACATAATTTATGTAAGAACTTACCTGATAAATGCATTTCTTTCATATTGGCAAGAGTCGATGAGGCCCACCCTTTTTATGGTGGTTATGATTTTGTATAAAAGCACAATTATTTTTTGGTTCCTCTTTTTGTATGCTTTTTTACTCCTTATTTTTTCACCCCACTATTTGGCTATTCGATAAACTGAATTGTGGGTGTGGTGAGGGGTGTATTTATAGGCATTTTGAGGTTTGGGAAACTTTGCCCCTCCTGGTAGGATTGTATATCCCATACATCACTAGCTCATGGACTCTTGCCAATATGAAAGAAATGAATTTATCAGGTAAGTTCTTACAGAAATTATGTTTTCTATATATGTGATAATGTTAATGTTAAATATATATATTTAATTATATATCTATTGGAATAGTGAAGTTTATTCTCAAGTTAAAGTGCAAAATAGTGTGCCACTTGTACTTTAGTAATGTAATATAAGAAATAGGAAAACCCTTGGCTCTGATAAAACAACACCTTTTATTTCAATACTTTAAAATTAGGATAGCAAGCCACCCAAAAACAAATTGAATGGAAAGCGCAGCACATCGGCTTACGTGTTTCAGCGAACTGCCGTAATCATAGCCTATAGCCTATATTACATTACCTGACCGGCAACCCTACGCTCCAGTTTGCTCCTACCCACCAATAAGGACTTGGGCTTACACCCCCCCCCGCTGACGTTTGGAGATGTCAGAACTACATGAGGCACAACAGCGGTTGGATACCACGGCGTCTAGGAGGACCGCAGTATGGGGGACGCAAGAGGACAAAGAATCTCACAGATGGAACAGACGGTCCAGAGGGACCAAAGTGTCTGGTCACAGATGAATGAGACTATTCCTGGAGGTATCCGCTCCACTAGGAGGTACGTGCCAACAGACAATGTGATTGATATTTAATATTGCAATCCGCACCACTAGGAGGTACATGCAAACAAGCAATGTCATTGATATCTAATATTACAAGTTAGCGTAACAAGTAGTCACAGAGGAAACTCTCTGTCGCTATTTCAGCCAAGGCAGTTCAATATGGGATAGTGAAACCCGTGGCGAACGCTATACATTTGCACCTCATAAGAGGATACTGCTGTGCTGTGTTTAACATTGATTTCAAGGGGACAACAGTGAGTGTGTCAGTGATGTGCAGTCACTAGAGGCAGGTGAGGCAGTGCTTCACCTCTCATATGGGCAAAAATATATTTTTTTTTTATTGGCTTTAAAAAAAAAATAAAAAAAAATTGTATTTTTTTCCCCCAGCATTTTTTTTTTTCACAGCTACATGTTGTACAATGGAGAGGCACAAGCAGGTCTGCCCACCATTACACAACATGCTGCGCCACCTACTGGATGAAAGTGGTTAAGATCATTGCATGGCCCATTAACTGCTTATTTGAGGCAGTCCTATTTGGGCTGAACCAATCCAGTGAGAGGCATTAGTAAGTGGAACTTAGGGTTGGGGCTGGATGTTAAATCATATAAAACAAAACAAAAACGGGAAAAAAACAACTTTAATTTATTTTGTTGCTGTCCTGTGAACCTGCTAGCTTTGCTAAAGTGAAAAAGAGTTCTGTTCTTCCCCTCTAAGTGCAGTGGAATGTGCCACTGTCACTTCCTGAATCCTTACAGAGCAGGAAGAGAGGCAGAGAGAGCACTGCAGTGTTTCAGCCATCTTATTGAAGTAAGATTTTACTGAAAGGGATTCTGTTAGTGAAAATGATAATTTAATGAATGTGGTTTAGTGTTTTTTTTACTCTTTTACAGCAAAGGATCGTTTTTGTATTTTGTTTACTCAAAATTTACACCCACTAACTTAGCAGCTTGTCTCTGTACTGCACACTAATGTATGGTCTCATTTAGTTATAGTCTCACTTAGTCTCTGTAGCTCTGCTGTTTTATTACTTAAAAATGCAGTGGTCCCTCTCCCCCCCCCCCCCCTTGTGTGTGTCTCTCTCTCTATCTATCCATCTCTCTCCTTATGTGTTGTTCTCCCCCATGGTCTCTTTCTCTCTCTGTCTCTCATCCTCCCCCTCAGACTCTCTCATCCCTTATGTGTCTCTCTAACCCTCTGTGTGTGATTGTGTCTCTCTCTCTCTCTGTGTGTGATTGTGTGTCTCTCTCTCTCTTTCTCTCTCTCTAACCCTCTGTTTGTGATTGTGTCTCTCTCTCTCTCTTTCTCTCTCTTTCTCTCTCTCTCTCTCTAACCCTCTGTGTGTGATTGTGTCTCTCTCTTTCTCTCTCTCTAACCCTCTGTGTGTGATTGTGTGTGTCTCTCTCTAACCCTCTGTGTGTGATTGTGTCTCTCTCTCTCTCTCTCTCTCTAACCCTCTGTGTGTCATTGTGTCTCTCGCTCTCTCTCTAACCCCCTGTGTGTGATTGTGTCTCTCTCTTTCTCTCTCTAACCCTCTGTGTGTGATTGTGTCTCTCTCTTTCTCTCTCTCTAACCCTCTGTGTGTGATTGTGTCTCTTTCTCTAACCCTCTGTATGTGATTGAATCATTGTGTCTCTCTCTCTTTCTCTCTCTCTAACCCTCTGTGTGTGATTGTCTCTCTCTCTCTCTCTCTCTCTCTTTATTTCTCTCTAACCCTCTGTGTGTGATTGTGTGTCTCTCTCTTTCTCTCTCTAACCCTCTGTGTGTGATTGTGTGTCTCTCTCTCTTTCTCTCTAACCTTCTGTGTGTGATTGTGTTTCTCTCTCTCTCTCTCTAACCCCTCTGTGTGTGATTGTGTGTCTCTCTCTTTCTCTCTAACCCTCTGTGTCTCTCTCCCCTGTCTGTCTCTCCCTCTCCCCCCGAATGCTTTTCTGTGTTTCTGTCTACCTTTTATTTATTTAATTAATGACTTGGTAGTGCCATCTGATGGTGTGGCTTTATTTAAAGGGGTGGGGTCAAGCGCCCCACCATCTTTAAATTTCACCAGCCGCCACTGGATCAAGACATTTTTATATTTACTGAATAATGAAAGAATCTATAAGCATAATTTGCAGCATTAAAGTAAAAAGTATGTTTTAAACATATTTTAATGGGCATGGATTTCTAGATCTCATAATCAGAGCAAGCATTGTGTTATCTGGCAAGAGTTTCTGTTACAATCCTTTTAGACTAAAATCAGATGTTTATGTTTACTAAGTTGACCAGTTTTCCAAGACACCATTTAAAGGGACATGAAACCCATATCAATCCCATATGCAAATTTAAATAACTTTCCAATTTACATCTAATATCTAATTTTTTTCATTCTTTTGATATCCTTTGTTGAAAATCATATCTAAATATGCTCAGTAGCTGCTGATTGGTGGCTGCACATAGATACCACATGTGATTGGCTCACCCATGTGCATTGCTATTTCTTCAACAAAGGATATCTAAAGAATGAAGGCGTATCCTAGCCACTGCCTCACCAGCCTCTGACGTCACTGCACGTCACTGGAGTGAGTATGTAAAAACTTCAATAGCCCATTACCTGCAGATGGTCATAAGATAAGACCATTTTTTTATTAACCACACGCCCCCAGAACATTGTACTTTGGCCCTTATTTAGACACACACATATATAAACATTATATTTATAGCCCTTTTAATTCAAACACTATGTCATATACCATATACCTTTTAACTCTTTGAAATAATTATGAATATTTATATGAATAATATTTTATCAGACAGTGTATATATGAGTGTAACACTTTAATTTAATGTATTTATGTTGTGTTTGGTGCACTTTTTTTAACTATTACTCTTTATGCTAGGTCTCCACTCGTGCTAACCAGATGAGCGCAAATTTAGTTTGTGCTTGAGCAAATACATTTACTTTCAACTTGTAATACACGCGCAAGTTAGCATGGGCGCGATATTACTTATCGCAACCTGCACTAACAATAGCACGCCACTTGTAATCTAGCCCAATGTCTTCCAGGACACAATTTTCTCTCTCAATTTCTACAGCTCTAAACTCCAAAGCAAAATGAAGTACAGGTAGCCCTCAGTTTATGCCGGCGTTAGGTTCCAGAAGGAATGGTTGTTAATCGAAACCGTTGTAAATTGAAACTCAGTTTATAATGTAAGTGAATGGAAAGCGAGGGAGTTAGGTTCCAAACCCCTTTCAAAATTGTCATAAGTAACACCTAATACATTATTTTTAAAGCTTTGAAATGAAGACTTTAAATATATTATAAACAGTATCAAATAATCACAAAACACAGAATATATAATTAAACTAAGTTAGATGCACAAAAACATTTGCTAAACTGCATTATAAACCTTATGAAATAATCACACAACACAGACTTTACTTGCATTGTTCTGCAAACAGTTCTTTCTATGCATTCCAATCTGGACTGATTTATAAACAGGAAGATCTTGTTCCTATGAAAGCTGCTCGATAGCTCAAGTCTAGCTAGACTAATTATTTCCAGCCTGTTTCTGTGCTTGGCTTTGCATATCTTTGCTGCAACACAAGCGGAAAGCTCCACCTACTGGCTATTTTAATCAATGCAATGCTTCTCAATGCTTTTCAATAGCAGTCACATGACTAAAAAAAAAGGTTGTTATTCTGAAACGGCGCAAATTGAACCGGCGTAAATTGAGGGCCATCTGTATTTTCTGGTGTTGGCTGCATCGGCCACTAGATGTCACTCCACTAATTCTTCATGAATTCTCTAGGTTTTTGTTGTGCACCACAGAAATATAGTATTCTACTGTGTATATTTGCGTTGTTCACATTTACTTATTTTATGCCACTTGTCACTTTCTGAACAGCTGTTACCTACCCACAGCTCCAGCTCCCTTCTGGATCAGCAGATGCTTCTATGGTATAGCTGATAGCTGTTGTCTTTGTTGGCAATGACTGGGCAACAGAGATAATCATTCAGACAGGCTTTGTTTGCTCTTTACTCTGCTGATCATAAGAGATGCAAAAATACTTCTTTCAACATCTGCACTGTTAGTTTGTCCTCCTAGGGAACAGACACTTCAATCCTTTCAGGGGTAATTGCTTCAAAAAATGCCTCAAGCAACATGTTACTTCTGAGGACTTTGGAGAAATTGACATCTCTAAAAGAAAATATCCTAAACTTGAATTTGTAGTTTTCACAAGGAAATGACATAATTCCATCTTCTTAGCTTGTTCTTAAAGGGACAGTCAACACCCGAACACCTGCAACGCATCTAGCGTTATACGAGTAATCGGCCAAATCACATACATTTTTCTAATAGAGATATGGCAGCCAAACTCACCCCACTGTGACATAGTAGGTTTCAGTTTAATTGAATCAGCCAATCAGAATCAAATCCTCGGCTGGATTCTTAACACGCATTCATGCTTGCACTTCTGATTTCGGCTTGAAAACTGACAGAACTTAAAATGCACATGCTGTTTTGTTATCTTATGAAGTTTCATAAAGTCCAAATATATCAAATTGGTATTACATATGATGTTTAACATTCTGGATCCTAATGAAGGGTTAACATCTGACCCGGAGCCAAAGGGTATAAATTGCATGCAAAAAGAAAATGGAGTCATCTTGATAAAGGCTCCTAACTGAGCTGAAACGCGTAGATCTGACTCCTGCAAACCTGTAAAACCTTTGGATTACAAATACTTTTACTATCTGATAAAGCCTGCAAAGGATAATACTACAAGTGGCTTTCGAATTTCAGTAACCAGCTTTTAAATTTCAGCGCTCTCAGGAAGCTTGCGATCTGATAGGTTACTTTGGAGACCAAGGGAGAACGTGAAAAAACGGAAAGCATGTGAGTTATGCATACAGCTAACGGTCGGTTACCCAGCATTCAGAAAGTAAGATCACTGCATTCTTAAGACAATAACACTTTGTGTGCACACTACTAAAACAAGAAATCAAATACTGTGTTCAAGATCCTTGGGATCAATATAACATTATATTGCAAACACCAACTTTTTAATATCAAGATTTTCACTATACAAACAAAAGAGTACAGTGAATTGATACATTGCTTTATGAACGGATACATTGTTCTACATATTGAATTAGATATATAGTATGATCCATATGTGAAATCAACTAATTTGCTCCTATTTGATAATATTTACTAATTTGAGCTGTTTTAAATAAGTGACATAACTTTAGGTTCTTTACATACCCAAGTAGCAGATGATATCTACTATATTTTAGTTTTATAAAATTGTGATCACAATTAACTTATTTTATTTAAACTCAGTTTATAGCGTTTTTTACTGGATATTTCTTCTTAACCCCTGCTTAAAGTTTTGAGCTCCGCTCTCACTACCTTTTAGGCAACCACCTTTTAGGTAACCTATTTTTTTTTTTTTTTTTAATGTGCATGCGTCAACGGTTCATAGATGAACGAGCATGGCATTTAAAGAAGGGGACAAAGGAGGAGGGGGTGGAGCTTGGCTGCCAAATCTCTATTAGAAAAACATATGTGATTTAGACGATTACTAGTATATGTCAGGGTGCCAGGAATCAGACTGAGACAAGAAGTGCAAAAATAATCACACCTTTATTAATAGCAAAAAATAATAAAAAGTCCACAAATCAAATAACAAGCCAGGAATCAAAACCAGAACTGGTAGTCAGACGAACCGAGTCAGGAGCCAAAGCTAATAGTCAGACGAGCCGGAATCAGTTACAAGGAGAACAGCAGAGTCAGGAACAAGTCAGGGATCAGGAACCAGGAGGGACGTCAGACAGCCAGGTAATACATAGGATGAAGCTCTCACAAACAGGTCTGAGACAACGCAAGGGCAAAGCATACTGAACAGAGGCCCTTTAAATAATAAGTGATGACATCACAATTCTGAGACTGCATCCTATCTCACACGGATGATGTACACCAGTCTGGCAATAAAAGGAAGTGCAGGAAATGAGCAGCATCACACAGGATGCACCAGAGTCAGGAAGAGAGGTGAGTAAAATGGCTGCCAGCAGCACATGGCAAACAGATCAGGGAAAAAACCCTGACAGTATAATGTTAGAGGTGTTGAAAATGGGATGCGGTGCAGGCGAATTGTCTTTGGCTGATCAAAGGTATGGGATAAAGTTCTTTGGGGTGTTGACTGTCCCTTTAAGTAGGTCAGAGTGGAATATTGCTTAACCATTCTTCTTACCTTTTCCAGATTATGCAATTATCTCAGATTTTATTATGGAGAACAATAGCCAGGAAGCCATTTTTATACTTAAAGGGATACTGAACCCAAATTTTTTCTTTCGGGATTTAGATAGAGCATGCAATTTTAAGCAACTTTCTAATTTACTCCTATTATCAATTTTTCTTCTAAGCTAAGCTTTTTTCTTGGTTCAGACTCTGGACAGCACTTTTTTATTGGTGGATGAATTTATTCACCAAAAATGAGCCGGTATCTAAACTTATATTCTTGCATTTCAAATAAAGATACCAAGAGAATAAAGAAAATTTGATAATAGGAGTAAATTAGAAAGTTGCTTAAAATTTCATGCTCTAGCTGAATCATGAAAAAAAAATTGGGTTCAGTGTCCCTTTAATGGGATATTAAACCCAAAAACATTTCTTAATCTACTTCTTTTATCAAATTAGCGTTGTTCCCATGGTATTCTTTTTTAAAGAGATACCTATCTAGGTGTCAGGAGCATTACATGACAGGAAATAGTGCTGCCATCTAGTGCTCTTGCAAAAGGATGACATTCTTGCAAAACTGCTGCCAAATAGTGTTCTTGACATGGGCAGGGTCATGACCTTATGCCCCTGCTTTTTAACTAAAGATACAAAAAGCACAAAGAATAATTGATAATAGAAGTAAATTAGAAATCAGAATCACGAAAGAACATTTTTGTTTTTCATATCCCCCATTTCAAAGTGTTTTTTAGAATCTTAGAATCCTGCAAAAGGGTTAAACCCATAGTTACATTCCTGCAACCAGTCCTCACACAGCTGGTGTTTGTGCAGTTACCCCTAGGTAAATGTCATTTATTGCCCTTCCAAGACCGCATAAAAGTTTGCATTCGCATCTAAGCAGTGCCATGCATTTGTTAGTAAGAATGACGCACATCTCTCTTCGGAGCTAATTCCCTAAAGCTCTCCTCTCAGACAAGAGTATAAAAACATCTGTCAATGCTATAAGGTTCTTTATGGGATTCTCTAAAGACATTTTTCTTGCCTTGCTAGCTGTGTATTATGCAGAAGGGGCGTAACCTATATTTCCATGTGCACATGATTGCCTAATACGTCACCAGGGGCGGAACTACCATTGGGGCAGCAGGTGCAGTGATACCAAGGCCTGAGCAGTCAGTCTATACATAGGCATGTGCCTATGTGGTCATTATCTATGTGTGTAGATACTTCTCATCATTATACTGTCTATATATAAATCATTCTACAGAGCAGTGTGCTTATCATTAGTATATAGATATTCTGTCATTGTACAGCAAAGGGTAATTATCAGAGTATATATACTCATCGTATTAATAAAGAGCAGTGTATTCATCAGGGTATAGTGTATAGAAACACACATCATTATACAGCACAGTGTTCTCACATACATATATATATATATATATATATATATATATATATATATATATATATATATATATATATATATATATATATATATATATATATACAGGGAGTGCAGAATTATTAGGCAAGTTGCATTTTTGAGGATTAATTTTATTATTGAACAACAACCATGTTCTCAATGAACCCAAAAAACTCATTAATATCAAAGCTGAATAGTTTTGGAAGTAGTTTTTAGTTTGTTTTTAGTTATAGCTATTTTAGGGGGATATCTGTGTGTGCAGGTGACTATTACTGTGCATAATTATTAGGCAACTTAACAAAAAACAAATATATACCCATTTCAATTATTTATTTTTACCAGTGAAACCAATATAACATCTCAACATTCACAAATATACATTTCTGACATTCAAAAACAAAACAAAAACAAATCAGTGACCAATATAGCCACCTTTCTTTGCAAGGACACTCAAAAGCCTGCCATCCATGGATTCTGTCAGTGTTTTGATCTGTTCACCATCAACATTGCGTGCAGCAGCAACCACAGCCTCCCAGACACTGTTCAGAGAGGTGTACTGTTTTCCCTCCTTGTAAATCTCACATTTGATGATGGACCACAGGTTCTCAATGGGGTTCAGATCAGGTGAACAAGGAGGCCATGTCATTAGATTTTCTTCTTTTATACCCTTTCTTGCCAGCCACGCTGTGGAGTACTTGGACGCGTGTGATGGAGCATTGTCCTGCATGAAAATCATGTTTTTCTTGAAGGATGCAGACTTCTTCCTGTACCACTGCTTGAAGAAGGTGTCTTCCAGAAACTGGCAGTAGGACTGGGAGTTGAGCTTGACTCCATCCTCAACCCGAAAAGGCCCCACAAGCTCATCTTTGATGATACCAGCCCAAACCAGTACTCCACCTCCACCTTGCTGGCATCTGAGTCGGACTGGAGCTCTCTGCCCTTTACCAATCCAGCCACGGGCCCATCCATCTGGCCCATCAAGACTCACTCTCATTTCATCAGTCCATAAAACCTTAGAAAAATCAGTCTTGAGATATTTCTTGGCCCAGTCTTGACGTTTCAGCTTGTGTGTCTTGTTCAGTGGTGGTCGTCTTTCAGCCTTTCTTACCTTGGCCATGTCTCTGAGTATTGCACACCTTGTGCTTTTGGGCACTCCAGTGATGTTGCAGCTCTGAAATATGGCCAAACTGGTGGCAAGTGGCATCTTGGCAGCTGCACGCTTGACTTTTCTCAGTTCATGGGCAGTTATTTTGTGCCTTGGTTTTTCCACACGCTTCTTGCGACCCTGTTGACTATTTTGAATGAAACGCTTGATTGTTCGATGATCACGCTTCAGAAGCGTTGCCATTTTAAGAGTGCTGCATCCCCCTGCAAGATATCTCACTATTTTTGACTTTTCTGAGCCTGTCAAGTCCTTCTTTTGACCCATTTTGCCAAAGGAAAGGAAGTTGCCTAATAATTATGCACACCTGATATAGGGTGTTGATGTCATTAGACCACACCCCTTCTCATTACAGAGATGCACATCACCTAATATGCTTAATTGGTAGTAGGCTTTTGAGCCTATACAGCTTGGAGTAAGACAACATGCATAAAGAGGATGATGTGGTCAAAATACTCATTTGCCTAATAATTCTGCACTCCCTGTATATATACAATAGAAATGTGTACCCAGATTCGTCAAGGATCCAAAGGGATATATAGCAGGTAAACACAGGGTTAAATTACCAAAAACCTTTAATATCCATCGTGAATATACACAAGACAGGCCCTAAGCCATAACGTTTCAGCTCTACCCAGGCTTAGGGCCTGTCTTGTGTATATTCATAATGGATATTAAAAAGTTTTTTGGTGATTTAACCCTGTGTTTGCGTGCTGTGTATCTGTTTGGAACCTTTGCTAATCTGGGTACACATTTTTCTATTGAATGTGGCTACTAGCAGTGCACCAGGGCATTATATATATATGAGATCGCACTTGCAAGAATTACAGACCTAGAAGATTTATTGTAGTGACGTTTCTGGAAATGGCTTCCCTTCCTCAGACCAACTAGAGTGATTGTGACAAACAAACATATAAAACTAATGTAGCCCCTCACCGAGTAGAAAAATTGCACCAAAAAGTGGTAAACATGGTAACCCCAGTGGGTGTATACATAGAACACATAATGCAATATAATTAGGCTGACCATATTGTCGCTTTAAAAAGGGACACATATGAAAAATACATATGTCAGGGCTGTTTTCAGGGCTGTTTAAAGAAATGGTTTTGTATAAGAACCCTCACATATGTATTTTTTATATGTGTTCCTTCTTAAAGCAGCAATATGGTCAGCCTAAATATAATGCATGGAATCACATACAATTGAATATCTTTGGGAGAAATTGGTCAAAATTAGGATACAACCACATAGTAGTGCTACATAATTTCACTCAAATATATAATCATAGCAGGCATAAACTCCCAGTGAAGATTGCCAACTAGACAGGATATGTTACAAAGCGCACATGTAGGTAAACATCCTTAGGGTGAGAGCAGACAGCATGAGGATTTAGTAGTTGAGGTGTGAGCAATATAAATTCATCTTTGCAGTCACATACCCAGACCCCTGGGGGCTGGACTCCATGCCAATCTTCACATGATCACTACACTGAGTGCGTGTGCAGTGAAGTCTGAGCTTACCAGACTTAATAATATTGTGGCACACGTCCAGCTAGCATGTTAACACAAATACAGAGAGTCTTGTGCAATACGGACAAGAAACAAAATCAATATACATATATTTTACAAATAAATAATTATATATATATATATTTAATAGTAAATAGAACATTTTCTTCTTTGTGAAGAACATTGGAATGTGAAATATTCATAATTCATGTAGAATATAGCGCACTTGGCTAAACGCAATCAGGATAGTGCGCGATAAGTGTTAGTTTTTTTTAAACTTTGGGGCTCTATTAATAAAATCTATGGGAGAATTTGATTGCTCGGTCATGATATCTAAGTCCAACTTTTAGCGTGCGTCGGGTTTCAAGCACGCGTTAAGTTTTTACTCTCAACTTGTAATAGGCACACTACTCGATGCGCGCATATGATGGGGCAAATGTAGTCCCCATTTTTGAGTTTTGTCATTGCTGTACATCCCTTTCAAGTATCGGTTTGCTGTGGTTCCACTGGGACCAACGGGATAAATCGAATAATCACCTCACTGAACCCTTAGCAGTATTCTTGGGAGCCTGCGGTGTGAGAATCACAGAGAAATTCGGATGCTGGAGTTTACTCAGCCGGACGTGATGTATGCACAGAACTGAGAGGGCCTCGCTACAGAACCGCAAGTATTGGGCTGTACACCTAAGTGTTACTTTGTTACAATCATTGATTATTCTGAGCCAATATTAAGCCAATATGCCGACAAGGAACATTGAACTGTTATACTGAGCTAATATTGAGCTTACACGCTGACGAGGCGTTACATGTTACGCATGGTGTAAACATTCAAACACTACTTAGGACGAACACATATATACTCTGCTATAGGGTTCAGGTGAAATCCCAGGTTACTCTTGACTCAGATTTATTTACTAACTACATCAAGAGCAGACGATATGTGTACACAGTGACTGTGCCTATTATCCCTTCTCATTAACTGGCTTTGTGTCATGGATTTGCTGCATATACTCTGTCCCTTTAATTCCTCACTATAAAGCTCTCCTCCCCCTTACCTACCTTGCTTAGTAATTTGGATCAACATGTGTGATCTTCATCCTACAGAATCCTGCAGAAACTCTAAGCCTCTCAAAGGAACTACTACAGCTGCAGCTCATACTGTTCCTCTCACAGGTTTCAAGCTAAGTATTGCTTGCTTTGCAAACTTGTATGCTCCAGTTTTCTCAGCTGCATTTGTCTCAATATTTTCTTCAACTTCTCTGCTGTTTAATTAACTTTACCCTGCCACATAAGGATTGCATTTACTTTTATTACTAGTTATTCTACAGTTACCTATTTGTCTCAGATCTGTGGTGTGTTACTTCCAGCTCATCAGCAAACAACTCCTTTACAGCAGCTGCGGTCAGTAAGTAAATTCTACAGCACCAGCTAAGGACTATTCAAGTAAGACTCTCTAAATACATATTTCAGTCTGCACTGTGATTATCCTATGCTAAGTCCCTGCTTGTATTTAACTTACTGCACATATTTACTTACCTGAACTATATTCTAATTGAAGTCATACTGTTTAAATCATTGATCAAATACATCTGCTGTGTCTGTATCTGTAAAAGCAAGTTAAAACAAAACAGGATCAAGTTTAACCTAAGTCTGTGCTACATATTCTGATGAAATTTTAACCTTTTGAGTCTCAGTTTGTGAAATATGAACATATGAATTGAACAGCTATCTTACAAAACTCATACTTAAAGAGACCGTAACCTCTTCTATATTTCTGCAAGATTTACAGCTACTTGGTTAACTATAATTCCAACATAGTTTCCTCTACATAGAGACTGTATAATTCAACCTCTGTTGACCCACAGTATTTGAGCAGACTAGGGATTACTTTATTAATTGATCCCGATTATTTGTGATACTGTGTGGAAAACATATTTAGATATTCCTATTTCATTCTACACCTTACACTTTGTGATGGCTTGCATATTACCTTCATTCTTGGGATTACAAATATTAACAGGACACTGAAACACTTTATACTTTGCTACATAGAGATGGTAGCATGTTTTTGATTCCTCTAGGGACGCTTGGGGTGATATCTATTTTGTATGGTATGCATGGATGATTGGAGTGAGAGGAGTTTTTAGATACAAACTTTTTCATTGTCTTGTATTTGAATAAAACCTTTACAATTTTTCATAAATAATTGTTTCTATTTTCTGTGCTGGGTAATATTTTGTATATTTATGACAGTATTTTGGCGATACTATACCCTTGCACTGTTAATATTCTTTTTGTGTGTCAGTATTTGACACAATTCATTTAAATAATTTTTCTGATATTATTATATTATCTAAGTGGTGCCGATATTTGTTATTTTATAGTCCCCATTATGTTCTAAAATAAAATGCATTTCCTCCACTAAAAATTCAATTTGTATATCTCTAATGTCAGATTTTAAGAATTCTTGTTGGACAGCACTTAAAACTCTTATATGTGGAATGTTAGTGTATAGAGCAGTCACGTCACCCACATGTAGTCCTGCTTCCACTATAACCCCTGTGTCGCTGAGATATGCTCAAGTCTTAATAACTAGGGGTTGTAAAGAAGTGGTCGATGTATTTTGATAGATTATCACACAAGGACCCTATCCCTGAAACGATCTCTACCTGTATTGCGCTTTCTAATTGGTGTATAAATGTAGCCACCAATCAGCAAGCGCTATCTAGGGTGCTGAACCAAAAATGGGCCAGTTCCTTAGCTTAGATTCCTGCCTTTTCAAATAAAGATAGCAAAAGTGTGAAGAAAAATTGATAATAGGAGTAAATTAGAAAGTTGCTTAAAATTGCATGCTCTATCTGAATCATGAAAGAAAAAAAAAATTGGGTTTAGTATCCCTTTAATGTGCTTTTTCATGCAATACGTTGCTTGATCTTAAATTCCTCACCAGTTTTCTTAGATGTAAAACAAGGAATCCCTAAGGGAACCCAGAGCGGGGTGCGCTTAGTAAACCAAACAATCAAATTAGTGCACAAACCATATGGTTCCCGTGGGATCGGGCAGTGAGTTCAGAAACAATTGGAATAAAAGGTGCAGGCGGCAAAGCTCATCTGGTCCTCGGAGTGAAGGTTTCTGAAAATTATAAGTGAAAAAGAGGGCGCCACATAGCGTGATACTGTTGTTGTAAAATCAGAAGGCAGAATATTCAAAAAGGCTTACCAAATGGCTTTGCACCGTTCTGTGACCTGTGCTATCAGGCAGACTAACACTCTCAGTGGTTAGCACACTGGGTGGCCTCAGCTGAACTGCAGACAGGTGGATCTCAGTGTTGCTTGATTACAGTAAAACAAACGTCTGTATAGACCATGTGTTGCAAACTCACAATCTCCTCAGCTCAGCAGAGTAAGTTCTGTGTAAAAAGTTATACTCTAGAGTATAACTTTTTACACAGAACTTACTCTGCAGTTCAGCTGAGGCCACCCAGTGTGCTAACCACTGAGAGTGTTAGTCTGCCTGATAGCACCGGTCACAGAACGGTGCAAAGCTATTTGGTAAGCCTTTTTGAATATTCTGCCTTCTGATTTTACAACAACAGTATCACGCTATGTGGCGCCCTCTTTTTCACTTATAGTTTTCTTAGATGTTAAATGGGATCTCTGCACATCCACATACTTACACATAGGGCACCTTTTTTATGACACTTATACATACCCTTTATATTAAAAAATAAAACAAATATTCTCTTAAAGGGACAGTCAAGTCCAAAATATATTTTCATGATTCAAATAGGGCATGTAGGGGACAGAGCCAGCTACCGAAGAAATCAGACGTGCATGTCAAGAGCTCCTGGATTTTATATGTTATGTATGCTATAAATGGCACTTATTGGCACTTAAAATAACCTTTCTTCATTGCTGGGGGTTCCATTTTTGTGCAGCTATACTGGAGACTATTGGGACTCCCTGATAGACTTCTCTAGCTTGGGTCAGAATCAGGGGATTTGCCATGCCGGAGGCCCTAGATGCCTGGAGGCTAGCTGTGACGCAGCTCCTTCATAACCATTTTGCCAGCTTAACACTACTATTGAATGAATGCCGTCCTGGCATAGAGGCAACAGATGACAAAGATACACGGTCAGCTGCTCAACATGTTGCCCATAATACGCACTCTATTGACGCAACCATTTATCAGGGTAAATATACCGATGATCCTGGGTCTGTGATCTGTCATTCTGACCCCACGCGATAGAAAGATGCTTACACCTACCGGGTTGGCGCATTGCTAAACCGTACGTCTGGACCTGGGACTTGTGCTGCTGTGGACCCGGGCATGGAGAGGTGTGTAAGACCGTTATGTTATGCAGGGGATCTGATCCTGTTACCGACATCATCTTTGAGCGCTGTGTCTGCAGCCCCCACTGGTAGCAGCAAAGTTATGGACGCTATCCCCTTGATGTGAGGTATTGGTGCTGGATTAGGTGTGCCTGTCGTGTTATGTGGATACGGCACTTATTACCTTTGTCGGGACTCTCTTGCCCGGGCCCCCGGCTCTCTGTGCAGTGTAGATTTATTGTGTCTCACTTGGGATCCAGGAGGTGTGTTCTGCGAGGGGTGCCTTTGACTTCTACCAACTTTCCCGGCGATCTGGCTGCAGATCAAGCAGTGTTCCGACTTTGTGGAAATCTTTTTGCTGACTCCAGTACATATAAAGAGAAAATTGGAGTTGGGTAAACTGCTTTCTAGGCTTGGGTAAGGAGTCGATATTTTACGTGTCTGGTGGCAGCATGGTTCACCGTGAGAGAACTTTATAACTTTTTTTTTTTTTCTGGTCGTTTTGGTGAATATAATATGTATTTTTCCTTTTTTTTTGTGGACATTTCCATACAAAAGTCTTATGGAGAACTGTGTATAACATCTATCAGACTGCTATCGCGTGTGCTCTGAACGGTAGCAATTGGGACTGTTATATAATGCAAATGATACTTATATTTGTTCTGTATGTCAATACGCAATGTTTATAATATTTCAGGATGGTTTATCTTTAAATGTTGAGTTATTCTAAAGTGTTTCTTTATACCTCTTTACATATTTATGCGTTGGACCCAATAGCAAATATGTAGTCTATTTGAAGATAGTAGTCACCTTCATTATTTACCGGATTGGTGACACATGGTGTTGGAATGGATGCCAGTCTTTCTCATAATTTAAATGTTTCCCTAATTCTCTTTATTTTTGTCATATGCACTTATTGGTAACCTGAGCTGACGATTAGTATTGGACATCCTATCTATGAAGAATCTCTATTTTGTAGATTTCTTCCTGTAAATACTGATAGATAAGGTACTATAATTGCCTCATTCGATAAATTCAGCGCCTGCTGCCCTCATCTGCCAAGTCTTTTTTAACAATGTGTAGAGATCAAGATGCATAATATTTAGGTGCTTTTCTTGGACCATAACTTGGCTTGTATGGATGTAACTTCACTACCCCTAGGTATTAAGATTTAGTATGCTGAAATAAGGGTACCTGTAGTACGTATAATGAAGTAATAGTCTTTTCTGGTATACATGTTAGAGCCCTTAGCGGATAACAATATTTTCATATATTCGTTCAGAAACCAAGAGCTGGACAGCAGACCTTTATTTATACACTGATTAGTTGAGTTTCATGTATATCATATATTTTTATTTTTCTATTGTAGTTTAAGCCCCGTCAGCTTTATTATTTTTATCTTTCCATGTAGCCATACATGTGTGAGTATTTTTGGTATCTATTCATCGCTGGGCATAGGGCCCATGCCCAGTGGATGAGACCAATTTATGATAATATGGATACATCTTTGTCTTGCTCTGAACAGACGTAAGACATATTTTGTTCTACTATAGTCAAGGGAAATTTAGTTACATTCAGAGACTACCTTCAACTAAGTTATATATTTTGCTCTCTGGTCAGTAATATAAGCTGTACACTTCTGGATGTTCTATCAGCATTTTATTGAATATAATTATTTCATAATGATCATTAACATATGTGGCCAAACATGTTTACCCCACGAGCTGGTAAGGATATTGTGTTATATTATTATTCATTTAACTTTCCACCTACTTAACTACTTTGGTTACCCAGTATTTATCTCTGTTTGAGTAAGGGTATTACTCCAGTCAGTTTGGATAAGCATTGGTCCAAAAGCAGGGTTATGTCCATTGTTGTTCTCATACCTACCATCCTTATATTGATAGTAGACTTTATGCGGAGTATACTTTAAACTGTTATTTGTTCTATAATCTATTTTAGCTATGTTTATATACAACTATTAGCCCCTCTAGGCGAATTCTGATGACATGTACATACTCTCCGCCCCCCCCTCCCTCCCCCCTTGTTATTAGAAATGTTGTATACTGGCATATAGAGTGTCCAATTTGATGATGGATAATAATATTTACATACTTCTTAACAATATAGATTGTACATTTGTCCATTTCTATATGTCAGTGCTTTTATATTCTATATATGTGATAATGCTAGTGCATTCTTGTGCGGTTTCCCTCAAACATACCGCGTTCAAACTACTATTTTCTTTAGATATTTTGTATACTGACGTATAGAATGTTCAGTTTGATGATGGATAATAATATTTGCATATTTCTCAATAATTTAGATTGTACACTTGTCCACTTTTATATGTCAGTGCTTTTATATTTTATGTTGTCCTAAAATGGAAAAAGTGAAGTTAAACCTATTTTTTATGTGGTTGGATTCTTCTGTGATGAAACAGAAATGATTTTATGTGCTTAATAATGTGCATATTGTGTTTTTTTTGTTTTGTTTTTTTTTTCTTCTGTATTCATACATATATTGATGTATCACAGTGGTGTTGTATTATGACTTTTACCTCAATAAAAATTATTTAAACAAAAAAAAAAGGGCATGTAATTTTAAACAACTTTCCAATTTACTTTTATTACCAATTTTGTTTTCTTAGACCTTCAAGGCCGCCTCTAATCTGAATGCATTTTGACAGTTTTTCACCACTAGAGGGCATTAATTCATGTGTCATATAGATAACATTGAGCTCACGCACGTGAAGTTACCTAGGAGTCAGCAATGATTGGCTAAAATGCAAGAACTGAAATAAGGGGACAGTTTGCAGAGGCATAGATACAAGGTTCTACATAGGTAAAACGTGTATTATTAAGGGGGCGGAGCTAGTGCCCAAACAGAGCAGACTTATAGTGCTGAAGCTCCAAGAAATGGCATCTATTTTACTTGGCTTATTGAGTCTTAACCCTACCTAAGTGTGATTTACACATTCTAGGTGTGTCCTACAACTGACTGGAAAGCTGTCTGGTGAATTAGAAGTGATATCCTTTGGGCGGTGGAGAGTGAAGATCCTTGACGTAGATTGGGCCTAGTTGGTGTTGAGGCCCTCCGAGAATTGCGATCTACAAAACAGCAGATACTAAGCTACACTAGACCCTTTATCCATTGCCATGGAGGAGCTGTATGTTATACTGCGGACCTGTATGGAGGAGCTTGAGAGAGGATTCTGCGAGAGAATAGATGGCATTATAATGTCCATGAAGGTAGTGAGAGAGGACCTGAAGACTAGAAAGACAACAGCAGGCGCAGCATTGAATTTGAGGATGACCCTTGTAAGATCTCCTCACACACCCACCTGTTTGCTGCCAACTGATGATGAGATGAGACGGGAGGAAAGGAGTCTTCAGGAGCAGACGTGCAAGCTGAAAATCCCCGCTAACTTGGTCCTTCAGAGATGCGGCCCAGCTGTGGCAGTAAATGGCTCTAGAACACAAGATGATAGCGTGTGTGGCGGTGAAGTTGTTGTGATCCCGCAGGTCCACACAGAAGAGGAATATGCTCGGAGTGGGGTGTGGATTGACGCTTGGGGGAGTGCGGCTGGCCCCCCCGGAGTGTGACCCGGGCCTATCTAGAATAACTGTGAAAGCATCAAGAGGCTTACAGTACACTTCATTAACTCACAATGCTCCACATGTCGGGGTCACTTTCATACAAAAACGAGACAATCTGAGCTATCTTGGTGTTTCCATGATCTCCTGCCTCACCTGCTTCCTCACATTGTGCACAGACTGGAGACTCATGTTTTTTTTTTCCATTGCCTCTGTTCCCGTAGATCAGGTGTAGATTGAGAATTGCGAGTAGGGTCATTCCTATCTAGGATCAAAATATTACTGTTATTGAGTTGTTTAAGTTACCTACTCTTGTTTTCTTTATATGTTAGTCTAAGAACATTGTGCCCCAAGTCTTTTGTTTATGTGCTATTTCTTCACTTGTGTAACATGGTAGTGGACTTATCCCTGTTCCCATTCATGAGGCGTACTACAATACGGATAATACATCTTATATATATTTACCACCTTCCCTCATATACTGATTGGCAAATTTCCACAGTATCCCCATTTTGGATAACTAGGGGGTTAGAAATAATGCAAACACATTATAGGAAAGATTTGATTTAAGCTCTCTGAGATTATAGTCCATTTGCCCCTAGGTAGTCGGGGAACTTGCCACTGGTGGTGCCTCCGCAGAGACAGAGCTACTTGTTACAGCTATATTATATAAACAGATATATATTAATTTTAGCACCCTTACAGAGTCCTCACCTGCTAAGCACTTCTTGCCATATATATTTTATAATGAGCTTGTTTTCTTGATAATATCGTAGTCCCCTCCAGATATTATATATTATTTCTATGAGGAGAGCCTATACAACATATATAGCTTGGGATGTGTACATTGTCTCATGAGGGGGACTTTATCACCAGCTTTTTATCCGCCAGCCCCCCCCCCCTCCATCTTTACTGTGTGGTAAGGGATAAATAGCTTATCCTCCACACTTTTTTTTTTTTTTTTTTTGGCAGAGTTTTGTAGCCTCTGCCCAGTTCGTAGAGCCTCTCTTAAAGTTTGTCCTCATATCAGTGTAAAAAGGTTCTCCGGGCCCTAACAAGGAAAGATTTTTTTGTGTTTATTCTTATGTATCTTATTGCTTAGAGATTGTAGGTTCCCATGACTTCATGAAGATTGTCAGGCTATATGAAAGCCTATTGTTCCTGTTAAAAATGCTGGGATTTTGTTTGATGTTAACTGATTCTAGTTGTAAGTAATCTATCTGTCCTCCCTGAACTTCCAAAGAGTATGATTCTGTCTGGATCTGGTTGTCATGGATGATATGGTGAAGCTTTAATAAAAACAAAATAAGGAGCGGACAAATTTGACCTATAAGACTGGCATGTATAGTTGCACCTTGATGAGATATTTACTTCATTGTCAACTTCTGTGAAATCTTTTGTAATTATGTTATCCTGCTTGTAATAGTATGTCCTTGTTTCCTCAATAAAAAGAAAATTAAAAAAAAAACAAACCAAAAGTGTATTATTATAACTGTGTTTGTTATGTAAAACTGGGAAATTGGTAATAAAGGGTTCATCTATCTTTTTAAACAACAAAAATTCTGGTGTTGACTGTCCCTTTTTAATATTTGTGAATTAGTATATTTTCATTAACTTGGAGCTAAATAATTTTTTAGATTAGTATTTCTTATAAAAACCATCTTAGGTTTTTCTTCCAAATGCCCCTCAAGTAATGGATCCCCCATGAATTTAGGCCAATATTTAGTTAATATCCCCCTAATTTTAGTGCCTCCCTCACTATCAGCTAGATTTACGAGTTATGCATGCTATAGGGAAAGTAACGAACGCAAGAAAAGTTGCGTTATTTAACCCCCTATAGCGCAGCTATTACAAGTTTTTCAAAACCTGGCTTGTGCGTGCGATATGGTGCTTTTAAGCTCCATACCACACCCAAAACAAGCGCTGTTTTGACGTGCTCGTGCACGCTTTCCCCATAGACATCAATGGGGAGGGCGGGTCAGAAAAAAGTCTAACACCTGCCATCACGGAAAGAAAAGCTCCGTAACGCAGCCCCATTGATGTCTATGGGGAAAAAAAACTACCGTTTAAACCTAACATAAACACCCCTAATCTGCCCCCTCACCGACACCGCCGGCACCTACATAATGTTATTAACCCCTAATCTGCTGCCCCCGATATCGCTGACACCTAAATAAAGCTATTGACCCCTAATCTGCCGCTCCTGATATCTCTGCTACTATACTAAAGTTATTAACCCCTATTACCCTGCACCCCAACTTCGCCCACACTATAATAAATCTATTAACCCATATTCTGCCGCTCCCCGACATCGCCACAACTAAATAGAGCTATTAACCCCTAAACCTCTGGCCTCCCACATCACTACCACTAAATAAATCTATTAACCCCTAAACTGCAAGCCCCCCATATCGCAAAAATTTAAATTAAACTATTAACCCCTACACCTACCCCTAAACCTAAACCTAACCCCCCTAACTTTAACATAATTAAAATATAGCTAAATTAAACTTACAATTATTAACTAAATAATACCTATTTAAAACTAAATACTTACCTGTGAAATAAAACCTAAGCTAGCTACAATATAACTAATAGTTATATTGTAGCTAGCTTAGGTTTTATTTTTATTTCACAGGTAAATTTGTATTTATTTTAATTAGGTAGACTAGTTAGTAAATAGTTATTAACTATTTAATAACTACCTAGTTAAAATAAATACAAACGTACCTGTGAAATAAAACCTAAGCTCCCTTACACTAAAAACGAACATAATAAAAAACACTAAAATCACAAAAAATTAAAAAAAACTACCATTACAAAAAACAACGAAATTATCCAAAATAATAAAAATCATTCCTATTCTAATAACCTTAAAAAAAAAAAAAAAAAAAAGCCTAATCTAGAATAAACTACCAAGGGCCATTAAAAGGGCCCTTTGTAGGGCATTGCCCTAGAGTTAACAGCTCTTTTGCTACAAAAAACACCCCCTAACAGTATACAAACCCCCACCCCCCCAAATCCACAAAATAAAAATAAAGTAAAACTTAATCTACCCATTGCCCTGAAAAAGGCATTTGTATGGGCATTGCCCTTAAAAGGGCATTTAGCTCTTTTGCTGCCCTAATCTAAAAATAAAAACCCACCCCATAACGAAAAAAATACATTACACAAAATAACAAAGAAATTATCAAAAATAATAAAAATGAATCCTATTCTAATTTAAAATAAAAAAAAAAACACCCCAAATAAAAAACCTAATCTAGAATAAACTACCAATAGCCCTTAAAATAGCCTTTTATAGGGCATTGCCCTAAATTAAACAGCTCTTTTACCTGTAAAAAAATACAAACACCCACTCACATTACAAACCCCCACCCCCCTAAACCCACAAAATAAAAAAGCTATCTAAAAAAACCTAAGCTACCTATTTCCCAGAAAAGGGCATTTGTATGAGCATTTAGCTTGTTTATGAATAGCCCAAACCCTAATCTCAAAAAAAAAAAAAAAAAAACGCCCAAAAAACCCTTAAAAAAAACTAACCCCCGACGATCCACTTACAGTTATTGAAGTCCTGCTTGAATGATTTTCATCCAGGCGGCGAAGTCCTCATCCAGATGGCCTCTTCTATCTTCATCCAGCAGAGCTTCTTAAATCCTATTGGCTGATTTGAACAGCCAATAGGATTTAAGCAGCTCTAATTCTATTGGATGATTCATCATCCAATAGAATGAGAGCTGCTTAAATCCTATTGGCTGATTTGAACAGCCAATAGGATTATAGCAGCTCTAATTCCTATTGGTTGATTCAAAATTTTCAGCCAATAGGAATGTAAGGGGCGCCATCTTGAATCGCGTACCTTGCATTAAAGATTCAGTGTACGGCGGCAACCGTATGAAGAGGCTGCTTTGGAAGAAATACTGTAGTGCATTGCAGCATTAGTTATTCTTTCCAGGTCATCACAGTGTCATTCTGTCTTGGACCTGTTCTGTTTTAAGAATACAAATAATTGATACAAGAAAACCATTTTCTAGAACTTTACATCAGCAGACTGTCGTCTGTCCATAAGTCTTTCAGGGCAAGATGACATTCCTGTTACAACTGATAGTAATGACAAAAATCTTTGTACACTTTAATAGAGTTTTTTTGTGTTGCTAATAGTTATATGTGCAACTGTAATGTGATATAGTCTTTATAGCCCTCTCAGCTATGTGCCCATTTTGCCCTACAATACTGTCTGTTCCCTTCATCAAGCACAATTCCTCCTTGTTTAGTGAAGATAGCTTTGTCTGTACCAGGGTAGTTCATGGCTCTAATGCAATGCTGCTCCAGAGCTGAATATGGCCAGGAAAGGGTAGCTATGCACAACTGTATTAAGCTACAGACCAGTAGTGTATGCTTTAACTATGTATTTAAACATTTGCTTATACACAAGCCAGTTCTATAATTATTTATTCAACTAGGGACATATTACAAGCTGTTCTATAGTTATTATTTGCCTCAATTAGGGCCCTCTGGCATTCGTATTACAAATTGAAAGTGAATTGTTTGCGCGCAAGCAAAACGTGACAAGCACTAACAGCTAGACTTTGAATATTGAGATCGAATTACATTTTTCTAACCATAGACTTTAATGGAGCGTGCTTTTAAAATATCATATTTTAAAAAAATATATATATATCTATACCTATATATGTATATACAGATATTTAGATATACACTGGTGTTCAAAAGTATCGGTTCACTTAGAAATGTCCTTATTTTCCATGAAAACGTACATGAAATGAGTTTGAATAGGAAAAATAGTCATTGAGAAGGTTAGAAATAATTGAATTTAACTGAAATAATAATTGTGTCCTTCAAACTTTACTTTCGTCAAAGAATCCTCCATGTGCAGCAATTATAGGCCTTGCAGACCTTTGGCATTCTAGTTGTGAATTTGTTGAGGTAATCACCTCATGATTCCTGAAGTACCTCCCACAAGTTTGATTGGCTTGATAGGCATTTCTTACAGTCAAGCTGCTTCCACAACAGCTCAATAGGATTGAGATCTGGTTTCTAGGATGGCCACTCCTTTAAAGACAGAATACCAGCTGACTGCATCTTCGCTAAATAGTTCTTGCATAGTTTGGAGCTGTGCTTTGGGACATTGGCTCCAATTAAGTCCACAGGATATGGCATAGTGCTGCAAGATGGAGTGATAGCCTTCCTTCCTTAATGTCTCTTTTACCCTGCATAAATCTCCCACTTTTCCACCATTAAAGCACCCGAGACCATCACATTGCCTTTATAATGTTTGACAGATGATGTTGTCAAGCACTCCTCCAGCATCTTTTCATTTGGTCTGTTTCTCATGAATGTTCTTCTTTGTGATATGAACACCTCAAACCCACATTTGCTGATGCTCCAGCTACTCAGTCTAATGATGGCCAGTTGTATTGCTTCTTTTATCGGCACAACAGTTTTCAGCTTTGCTAACATAATTGCAAAAGGTTTTTCTAATGATCAATTAAAACAAAAGTGACTAAAAGCGCTATACTTTAACCCTTAAAGAGCTATTTGTAGAACTGGTCTCACTACCAGAACGAAGAGGAATAGTAGACAAAATGGAATTTACAAAAGGGCTAAAAAGTACTCAAAGGTACTAAGAAGCTAAGGGTTAAGCATCAAATAAGGCAAATAAAATCATATGATTCAAATGAAATATAATAATAATAAGAAGAAATACCTGACTACTAATATCAGTTTAACATGAATATTATTTAATAAAATTTAAAAAGATTGGAGCAATATCAAGCAAATGCTAAAACAATAATAATCAGACCAGATTATATAGTGAGGACGTCTCCTCTAAAAACCTGTACAATATTCAATGGGTTAAATACCACCTTAAGAATGTATAAATTCCGCCTTAAGAATTGTTTATATTCCATTAACAAATTCAACTTATATTCAATTTTAAGGCTGTGGGTATCAGTTCAGTTCACTTATAAAGTAGCGGAATGTGCAAATAAACTTCAATGTTCAAGTGTAGTGACAGATTGTTACAATCCAATAAATGGCAACTATGTTACCTCAAAGTATTCGTGATGGGATACTATACCGGTCCCTTCGCCACTCTGGAAGTCTCGTCTTAATTCTGTATCCTCCAGTAGTTAACGATATTCACTGCGTGTTTCTCCTTTATGCTTCCGGTCTCGCTCAGACCTCTGGAATGTGACTATGTCACGGAACGAATATCGACAGGACAGTTCTTACGTGAGTGGCGGCTCTCCAGGGCTACCGGTTTCTTCTTATCCCAATTATCGGCTACTTCTCTGTCCAATTGTTAGTTACCAGCAATTCCGTTTTACTCTGCGCAGTGTGAGTTATTTATGCTGAAAAGTTCTTGAACTCCTTGAATAATCGTCAACGCATTTCACCTGTAGAGTCTTGAAAAAGCCTAGTTACAGTTGCCATTTATCGGATTGTAACAATCTGTTACTACACTTGAACATTGAAGTTTATTTGTTCATTGCGCTACTTTTATAAGTGAACCGAACTGATACCCACAGCCTTAAAATCGAAGTTAAGTTGAATTTGTTAACGGAATATAAACAATTCTTAAGGTGGAATTTATACATTCTTAAGGTGGTATATAGCCCATTGAATATTGTACAGGTTTTTAGAGGAGACGTCCTCACTATATAATCTGGTCTGATTATTAGTGTTTTAGCATTTGTTTGATATTGCTCCAATCTTTTTAAATTGTATTAATTAGTATTCATGTTAAACTGATATTAGTAGTCAGGTATTTCTTCTTCTTCTTATTATTATATTTCATTTGAATCATATGGTTTTATTTTATTTTCTATGCTATTTTTAATCGTACTGCCTTGTTTGGTGCTTAACCCTTAGCTTTTTAGTACCTTTGAGTACTTTTTAGCGCTTTTGTAAATTCCATTTTGTCTACTAATGATCAATTAGCCTTTTTAAATGATAATCTTGGATTAGGAAATACAGGGAGCCATTGGAACACAGCATAGATGGTTGCTAATAATGGGCCTCTGTAAGCCTCTATTCCATTAAAAATCAGCCATTTCCAGCTGCAATAGTCATTTAAAACATTAACAGTGTCTACACTGTATATCTGATCAATTTGATATTATTTTAATGGACAAAAACTGTGCTTTTTTAAAAAAAAAAAAAAGTGACCCCAAACCTTTATTTAAAAAGACAAAGAACATTTCTTTTAAGTGGAGAACATTGGAATGTAAAATATTTACAGTAAAAACATCATAAAACATAATTATATCATAATAAGTAAATAATAAAATTGTTTAAAAATAAATGTTTAACTTTTTAATGTATTTGAGTGGAAAGGGCTCCAATGTGTGTGTGTGTGTGTGTGTGTGGGGGGGGGGGGTGTGTGTATGTATATACTGTATGTATGTATGTGTATATATTTATATATATTAGTCGGTAGCCTAGCACTCCATCCTCCAGTGTGTGTGATCACTACCCGGGTACAGTCCTTATAGATGTATGTAGAAAGTTTCTTTTAGAGGGAGGGCACTCACAGGATTTTTTTCAAGCAAAACAGTATAATTTTTATTTCCAAATTATTACAACAACAGATTGATTGTCGACGTTTTGGCCCCAATGTGGGCCTTTCTCAAGACAAAAATGTTATTAATTGGTAGCGATCAACATCGCTCACGACAGCACACAAGCCAACCTCCCAAACGACAGGCTGGATTAACCATGATATATATATATATATATATATATATATATATATATATATATATATATATATATATATATATATATATATATATATATATATATATATATATATAAAGATGTATTGTAGTATATGCACTCTCACCAACACACTGCAACTTGCCAGGGTGCTGTAGCCAGGTATGTAGAAAACGAAAATGTAGAAAGCACTCACTGGACTGTAGACAGCAATTTAAATCAAATAGAATTTATTGTGACGTTTCGGGACCAACAGAGTCAGAGGAAGGGACGCTGTTGGTCCCGAAACGTCACAATGAATTCTATTTGATTTAAATTGCTGTCTACAGTCCAGTGAGTGCTTTCTACATTTTCGTTTTTTATATATATATATATATATATATATATATATATATATATATATATATATATATATATATATATATATATATATATATATATATATATATATATATATATATATATATATATAAAACGAAAATGTAGAAAGCACTCACTGGACTGTAGACAGCAATTTAAATCAAATAGAATTTATTGTGACGTTTCGGGACCAACAGAGTCAGAGGAAGGGACGCTGTTGGTCCCGAAACGTCACAATGAATTCTATTTGATTTAAATTGCTGTCTACAGTCCAGTGAGTGCTTTCTACATTTTCGTTTTATATATATATATATATATATATATATATATATATATATATATATATATATATATATATATATATATATATATATGTGTGTGCGCGCGCGTGTTTTATATATATATGTGTGTGTGTGTGTATATATATATATATATATATATATATGTATGTGTGTGTGTGTGTGTGTGTGACCATGTTGCAAAAAGTGGCGTGTTACTGGCTGGTCACTGTTTTAATTATATGCTGCCCTGATGGCACTCTTGTGATTAGCAAGACCTTCCCTGAAGGTGGTCCAGGTCTTGCCAACATATTTCCCACAGGGGCAAATAATAACATAGATCACAAAATCAGAAGAACAGGTTAATCTGTATCTTATAGAAAAATGTTTAGATTTATAAGGGTGTCTGATTTTGAATAGTCTTAATTATATTACCATGTACACCCCAGTTAGCAATAAAGTAAGAGAAACAGTGTCTAAAAATTGGTATATTTTGACTTAAAATCCATCATTGCCCTTTAAGGATTCTAAACCACCTCAGATAGTAAACAAGAAAGGCAAAAGCCTTCAGTCCCTAATTGTTAAACATGATGTACATACTGGTACCCACACTTGGCTACCTAAGAATAAATGTGGTTGTTTTAAATGTGGCAGCTGTGTCACTTGCAATACTATGATCCCTGCTGACAAATTCAGACACCCTTATAAATCTAAACATTTTTCTATAAGACACAGATTAACCTGTTCTTCTGATTTTGTGATCTATGTTATTATTTGCCCCTGTGGGGAATATTATGTTGGCAAGACCTGTACCACCTTCTGGAAACGTCTTGCTAATCCCAAGAGTGCCATCATGGCAGCATATAATAAAAACAGCAGTGACCAGCCAATAGCACGCCACTTTTTACAACATGGTCACCCGGTTGCTATGCTGAGAACAAACTTTATAGTCCCCTTGCTTAAAAAAGGAGGCAACAGGGATGCAGAGCTTCTGAAAAAGGAAGCACGTTGGATACACTATGTGCCCTAAAGGTCTGAACACTCAATTAGATTTATCACTATTTTACTAAAGACAATGGAGTATAAATATTACCCTGTTTCTGTGTCTGATTCCATTTTGTTCTAATTTTTTAAAAAGGTTAATGCTGGGACATTTGGTCCCTAGGGACCACAATTTACACATGTCACTAATATGTAATTTAAGTCATATAACCTTCTCGTTAAGTACTTCTGACCATTATGGAAATAAGTTGTTAAACATTAATACATATGGGAATAGATAGTGCAGTTTGGTGCCTGCCCCTTTAAAAATTCGAAATACATTTATAAGTATGCTCTGTTGTCCGTAAATGTGCTTTACCATTACCTAATAATTGGGGTTGTCGTGACTAGGAAGATTCCCACATTGGCCAGTTGTTTTGGTGCGATATCAACACACACCCACTGCCTTCGGTCCAATCAGCAGTGACGTTACGTAATGACGTATAAATGTGCAGTCTATTTAAAAATAGGCCTTCACCTGTATTAGCATACTTGTATCCTGGATTACGGCACCTTTAGCCGTTGCGCTATAACAGCAAGGTAAATAACTAGATGCTTCATATTACTGGTTGCTCAATAGCACAGTTTGCAGCTTTGTTGCATTATTTGTATTGTGTATTCTGATATTGGGATGTTTAGTTAGAACTAGATATATGGTGTTTAGATGGATATGTCTCTTTGCTAAGGCTTTTTTGAGACCTATTTGCCTCTCATAGCCTCTGGAGGTTTAAACATTGTGAGTAACAATATGGAGTTTGTTTATAATAATGTGCTATTTAAGATTGCAACATCATAGACATTTGAGTGTTATATATACATTGATAACAAAGATGGAAATATTTTCTGATACAGTGTGTATATTAATTGAGTTACCAATACTTACAATGTAAATACTGTAGCTGTCTGCCAGTTTTTAGATATCTATTTGCACAAAAGCTAGGTGCATATATCTAGTGGTTTTTATTGTTAGTATAATATTAACACATTAATGAAGGTGATTATTTTTATGGGGAGATAATAATGGCGTTTCGTTTGTATTTATTGGATGCATTTGTTTGCATGTTTTTGGTATGTATATGGCAGTTTGTATATTGACTATATGCATAAATTGTATATTTGTTTACTGACATATGATATATGTTTTATTGTAGATTGTCTTGAAAAAGGCTGCCTAGAACAGCCGAAACGTCGACTTTGCTATGTTGTGAAATGTATAAATAAAAAGGAATATTTTTGGAAAGACCCGTGAGTGCCCTCCTACTTCTTCCATTGTATATAAATCAAAATTTTTCATTTAACTATTTTTTTTATCTGTATGGGTGTATACAGTATATATTTACGTACATATATATATATATATATATATATATATATATATATATATATATATATATATACTGTATACACCCATACAGTTAAAAAAATAGTTATATGAAAAATTTTGATCAGAAACTATATATATGAGTAACTTTTGTATTGTTTGGCACACATTTTTTATACCTCTACCCTTTAAGCAAGGTCTTCACTTGCGCTAACCTGACGAGTGTAAATGTAGTTTGTTTTGACTTTTAACTTGTAATACAGGAGCGAGGTTGTTATATTGCTTATCGGGACTCACACAAACAATAGCGCACCACTTGTAATCTGGCCTTTAATAAAAAAAAATTGCCTTTGTGGTCTGATACAGATATCCCTAATATAGGTTATAGGTAATTTCCGATATTAAAGAGTAAATTATCTAATACATAACTAAACTTTAAATCAGAACTTTTGTAAATTTGGGGGATTTCTTTTAGCTACTATGTTGCTCCCCTTGTAAGCAAGGAAATCATCTTCTGAACTAGATGTGAAAGATATATATCTCAGAGGAGGAACCATGTTTAATTGCTTTGTCAGCCTCACATTTGCCAAAAACATATGAAAGATAGTGAGACAGGAGGCTATTTAATTATTTAAGCAACATAAGTTAGTTACCTCAGAAGTTGGTATTGCACTTATTTTAGTTCCAGATGTGCAGGGGATAGTAGAGTCTATTATATGAATACATGTAGACTTAATCAGAAGGATATTCCCTTGTGATTTAAAGGCACACTAAACACAAATTCTAAACTACATGATTATAAACTTTCATACATAAGAATAATTTTGCATTGAAAACTGCAGCTTTATTTTGTTAAATTAGTATATTGTTTTATGTTTATTCTTTTCACTGATTTCCTTGTCCCCCAGAACAAAAGAACCCTTGCTAACCAATCACAAACTAATATTCAGATATAGCACAAACTCTGGCCTAGATTTAGAGTTCTGCGTTAGCCGTCAAAACCAGAGTTAGAGGCTCCTAACGCTGGTTTTTACCACCCGCTGGTATTTGGAGTCAGTCATGAAAGGGTCTAACGCTCACTTTGCAGCCGCGACTTTTCCATACCGCAGATCCCCCTACGCCATTTGCGTATCCTATCTTTTCAATGGGATCTTTCTAACGCCGGTATTTAGAGTCTTGGCTGAAATGAGCGTTAGACCCTCTACCGACAAGACTCCAGCCGCAGAAAAAAGTCAGTAGTTAAGAGCTTTTTGGGCTAACGCCGGTTTATAAAGCTCTTAACTACTGTGCTCTAAAGTACACTAACACCCATAAACTACCTATGTACCCCTAAACCGAGGTCCCCCCACATTGCTGCCACTGTATTAAAATGTTTTAACCCCTAATCTGCCGACCGCACACCGCCGCCACCTACGTTATCCCTATGAACCCCTAATCTGCTGCCCCTAACACCACCGACCCCTATATTATATTTATTAACCCCTAATCTGCCCCCCACAATGTCGCCGCCAGCTACCTACAATAATTAACCCCTAATCTGCCGACCGGACCTCACCGCTACTATAATAAAGTTATTAACCCCTAATCCGCCTCACTCCTGCCTCAATAACCCTATAAGAAATAGTATTAACCCCTAATCTTCCCTCCCTAACATCGCCGACACCTAACTTCAAGTATTAACCCCTAATCTGCCGACCGGACCTCGCCGCTACTCTAATAACTGTATTAACCCCTAAAGCTAAGTCTAACCCTAACACCCCCCTAAGTTAAATAAAATTTAAATCTAACGAAAAAAATTAACTCTTATTCAATAAATTATTCCTATTTAAAGCTAAATACTTACCTGTAAAATAAACCCTAATATAGCTACAATATAACGAATAATTATATTGTAGCTATTTTAGGATTTATATTTATTTTACAGGCAACTTTGTAATTATTTTAACCAGGTACAATAGCTATTAAATAGTTCATAACTATTTAATAGCTACCTAGTTAAAATAATTACAAAATCACCTGTAAAATAAATCCTAACCTAAGTTACAATTAAACCTAACACTACACTATCAATAAATTAATTAAATACAATACCTACAAATAAATACAATTAAATAAACTAACTAAAGTACAAAAAATAAAAAAGAACTAAGTTACAAAAAATAAAAAAATATTTACAAACATTAGAAAAATATTACAACAATTTTAAGCTAATTACACCTACTCTAAGCCCCCTAATAAAATAACAAAGCCCCCCAAAATAAAAAAAATGCCCTACCCTATTCTAAAATTAAAATAGAAAAGCTCTTTTACCTTACCAGCCCTTAAAAGGGCCATTTGCGGGGCATGCCCCAAAGAATTCAGCTCTTTTGACTGGAAAAAAAAACATACAATATCCCCCCCCCAACATTACAACCCACCACCCACATACCCCTAATCTAACCCAAACCCCCCTTAAATAAACCTAACACTAAGCCCCTGAAGATCTTCCTACCTTGTCTTCACCATGCCAGGTATCACCGATCGTTCCAGGCTCCGAAGTCTTCATCCAAGCCCAAGCGGGGGCTGGCGATCCATCATCCGGCTGAAGTCTTCTATCAAGCGGCGTTCAATCCGATTGGCTGATTGGATCAGCCAATCAGATTGAGCTCGCATTCTATTGGCTGATCGGAACAGATGCCGCTTGGATCAAGATGGTTGCCGGTCCGGATCTCCTCTTCTTCCCGGATAGGATGAAGACTTTGGAGCCTCTTCTGGACCTCTTCAGCCGCCGCTTGATAGAAGACTTCAGCCGGATGATGGATCGCCAGCCCCCGCTTGGGCTTGAATGAAGACTTCGGAGGCTTGGATCAAGACTTCGGAGGACGGATCGGTGAACCCGGCGTGGTGAAGATAAGGTAGGAAGATATTCAGGGGCTTAGTGTTAGGTTTATTTAAGGGGGGTTTGGGTTAGATTAGGGGTATGTGGGTGGTGGGTTGTAATGTTGGGGGGGGTATTGTATGTTTTTTTTCCAGGCAAAAGAGCTGAATTCTTTGGGGCATGCCCCGCAAAAGGCCCTTTTAAGGGCTGGTAAGGTAAAAGAGCTTTTCTTTTTTAATTTTAGAATAGGGTAGGGCATTTTTTTATTTTGGGGGGCTTTGTTATTTTATTAGGGGGCTTAGAGTAGGTGTAATTAGTTTAAAATTGTTGTAATATTTTTCTAATGTTTGTAAATATTTTTTATTTTTGTAACTTAGTTCTTTTTTATTTTTTGTACTTTAGTTAGTTTATTTAATTGTATTTATTTGTATGTATTGTATTTAATTAATTTATTGATAGTGTAGTGTTAGGTTTAATTGTAACTTAGGTTAGGATTTATTTTACAGGTAATTTTGTAATTATTTTAACTATTTTAGCTAATAAATAGTTATTAACTATTTAATAGCTATTGTATCTGGTTAAAATAAATACAAAGTTGCCTGTAAAATAAATATTAATCCTAAAATAGCTACAATGTAATTATTAGTTATATTGTAGCTATATTAGGGTTTATTTTACAGGTAAGTATTTAGCTTTAAATAGGAATAATTTATTTAATAAGAGTTAATTTTTTTCGTTAGATTTAAATTATATTTAACTTAGGGGGGTGTTAGTGTTAGGGTTAGACTTAGCTTTAGGGGTTAATTTATTTATTAGAGTAGCGGTGAGGTCCGGTCGGCAGATTAGGGGTTAATAATTGAAGTTAGGTGTCGGCGATGTTAGGGAGGGCAGATTAGGGGTTAATACTATTTCTTATAGGGTTATTGAGGCGGGAGTGAGGCGGATTAGGGGTTAATAACTTTATTATAGTAGCGGTGAGGACCGGTCGGCAGATTAGGGGTTAATTATTGTAGGTAGCTGGCGGCGACGTTGTGGGGGGCAGATTAGGGGTTAATAAATATAATATAGGGGTCGGCGGTGTTAGGGGCAGCAGATTAGGGGTACATAAGGATAACGTAGGTTGCGGCGGTGTACGGAGCGGCAGATTAGGGGTTAATAATAATATGCAGGGGCCAGCAATAGCGGCGGCGGCAGAATAGGGGTTAATAAGTGTAAGTTTAGGGGTGTTTAGACTCGGGCTACATGTTAGGGTGTTAGGTGCAGACATAGGAAGTGTTTCCCCATAGGAAACAATGGGGCCGCGTTAGGAGGTGAACACTGCTTTTTTGCAGGTGTTAGGTTTTTTTTCAGCTCAAACTGTCCCATTGATTCCGATGGGGAATCGTGCATGAGCACATTTTTTAAGCTGGCCGCGTCCGTAAGCACCGCTGGTATTGAGAGTTGCAGTGGCGGTAAATATGCTATACGCTCCTTTTTTGGAGCCTAACGCAGCCCCTCAGAGAACTCTAAATACCAGCGGTATTTAAAAGGTGCGGCCAGAAAAAAGCATGCATAGCTAACGCACCCCTTCTAACGCAAAACTCTAAATCTAGGCGTCTGTTTGCACATGTGCAGACTGGGGTAGCCTGCACTGTTTTATGTTAAAGTGGTTTAACACTGATTCAACTTGGTTACTATTGCAAAGAATGATTTGCCTATCATGATTGTTGATGCAAAATTGATAATCCAAAGTAAACAAAAGCTTGCATAAATTGTCTTAAAGTATTAACCCAAGCCTCCCTGGGAGAAAGTGAAGCAAACAGATTTTTTAGATGTATTTTACTGCAAAATGCTGCATAATAAATTCTGAATGTATATTGCAATAATGTTTCATTTGCAATAATGAAACATTTTCTGCATTGTGGAAATGTCAAGTTTAATGGTCCTTTAACTAAAAGAAGGCTTTTTCTCTTAAAGGGACATGAAACCCAATTTTTTGTTGCTAATGATTCATATAGAGCATACAATTTTAAACAACTTTCCACTTATCTTCTATAATTAAATGTGCTTCATTCTTTTGGTATCATTTGTTGAAGAAGGCGCAATGCACTGCTGGCAACTAGCTGAACAGATTTGGTGTGCATCCTGCTCCCAGAAGTACATTGCTGCTCCTCAGTCTAACTAGGTATGCTTTTCAACATATGATGCAAAAAGAACAAAGCAAATTGGTTAACAGAAGTAAGGTGGAAATATGTTTAATATTGCAGGCTCTAACTGAATAATCAAAGTTTAATTTTGGATTTACTATCCCTTTATACTTTACTGATGTTAGTTGTATACTGTTTATAGGACCTAGGGGTCAATTTATTATAGTGCGAGCAAACATGATACGATGTAGTGTATCATGTCCGCTGCACATTGATAAATGCCGACAGCATACACTGTCTGCATTTATCATTGCACCTCCGTTCTTGAGAACTGCTGGTGCAATACCGCCCCCATGCAGATTCGCGGACAATCAGCTGCTAGCAGATCGTGTCAATTATCCCGATCGTATTTGATCGGGTTGATTTCTGTCCGCAGCCTCAGAGCAGGCAGACACGTTATGGAGCAGCGGTCTTTAGAGCTTGATAAATTGATAAATTGACCCCTTAGAGTAAAAATTATATAATCTACCCAATTGAAGCCTCAATCGTAGTTTGTGCAGATATTTCTGTAAGAGGCTGGAAGACAGAACTCCAAGACATAATAAAACAAATTGCAACAATTATCAATTAAAGTAAAATTAATTTTAAAATGTTTAGAATTATGAAAATATACCATTAATTTAAAAATAAAAATTATATTATAAATATTTTTTTATAACTAATCCACATCAATTAACTAAAAAATAATTCGGAACATAAATGTGAATAAATGATATAATGCAGACAGCCACTGGAGGGATCCAAAGGCTGTGTAATTTATAATGAAAAATTATTGCAGAGTAGGTGTAACCTGCCTAGAGAACCAGTGTTTCATACAATGGAAAAGAGAAAGAAAATATTTTAAAAAATGTCCACAAAAATGGTACAAAAACCTGAAAATGACAACAGACCAGCCAGAGTAGTTAGCAGAGGAAAAACAATATGGGCAAGGAGCAAAGTGGTCAAAAACAAAAAAGCAGAGAAAATAAAATTATAAGAGCCAGTAAAATGAATTTAAAGAACCTAAGGGCAAAGCAAATATACATTAAATGAAAACAAAATAATATAATTATTTTAAATAAATATGCGGATGACAAATGACCAAATAATGCCTAACCTTACCAAAAGTTCTTGGATTGGTCAGTTTCTGCTGCCTTATGGGTATATTTATCAAGCTCCGTATTGGGTCCCGTGTTTCTGGCAAGTCTTCAGGCTCGCTAGAAACACAAGTTATGAAGCAGCGGTCTAAAGACCGCTGCTCCATGATCTGTCCGTCTGCTCTGAGGCGGCGGACAGACATCTCTGGAAATCAACCCGATCCAATATGATCGGGTTGATTGACACCCCTTGCTAGCGACCGATGGTGCAATGATACATGCCGAGAGTGTATGCTCATGCCGAGAGTGTATGCTGTCTGCATTTATCGATGTGCAGCGGACATGATCCGCAATATCGGATCATGTCCGCTCGCACATTAGTAAATAGGCCCCTTAGTCAGTTTTGCTCTTTCATTGGCTGTTTTTTTTGTGTGTGCCTTTTAGGCTGTGATAGCTGTTATTTGTTAACCGTCCTATGTACTTAACTATTTCCTCATGTTAGATTCCTGATATTTATGCTTCCAAAAGGCTGAATTAGAGAGAATCAAAAGAAGTCAAACAAAATATGAGTGCCCAGTTTTGTAGTAAAATTATTTGTGTATTCTTGCCCAAATAATCCATTGTATAAGAGACTAAACTTTCTGTCCTGAGTCTTCAGAGTCTCATAGAGATTCTGGACCTGTTGTTGAAAATCTTTCCATAATTTATTTATTTATAGCATGTTTTAGCAGGAAAAAATAATAATTTAGATTTCTCTTGTTTTTAATTATGTCCTGGGATATGCCAGCAATACATTACATTGTGTCAAAATTTAACTATTTGTACACTGTTATACACAGACACAAGGTAGGTCTTTTTACAATTTACAGTCTTTACAAGATCAATTTGTTTGTAAAGATAGATAGATTGTTCTGTTCAAGGATTTGAGGTTGCTGGAGGATCTTATGCTTTCTGGGAGGTTATTCCACAGTTGACAAGCTCTGAATGAGAACTCTGACCTAACAGCTTCCTTGTTGTAACAGGGAATAGAGTGGAAGAAGAAGACCTTAAATTATAAGGGGAGTGGGGAACAGGGGTGAGCATACTGCTCAGGTAGCATGGGAATTTTGTTTAAAATCACATTCTATATCTGAATCATGAAAGACAAATTTTGGGTTTCATGTCCCTTTAATGTAAATAATCCCTTTTTAGACAGTGTGGAATGACAATAACAGTTTACATGTGGGAACTGAAACTCTTTAGTTGCAAAAGAACAGTTGAAAATATTTAGCCACTTTTATTGCGCCAAACTGTACAAGAGCGGTGTTTACTCGCAGCATCATGTTTGGTTTAGTGCAAATGCAATGTTGCAAGTACACCCGTTCTGTACAGTGAGAACGTACAGATTGCAATGGCTCGATATTTCCAATGCAAACTTTCTAAAGCCCACTATTGTAAATAGGAAAGTTACAGTCACTTTCTTCTGTAAGATATTATTACCCTGTACTCGTAATCTTGTTTCTAAAACCAAAAACACTCCAAAATATAAAACATGTTTTTAATAAATAAACTTAGTTAAAATACATCATAAACTATTTTTACATTATAATTCATATATATATGAAGTAGTTTTCCACGTGATTGTCAAGTACGGGGAGAATTCCCTCTGAACATTAGACTGTTTGAAAATTTGAGGTATACAGTTATTACAGATTTGAGTGACCTGTTATGTAAATGGCATATCTTTGCAAAATAAACATATATATGTATATAGATGGATATCTGTAACTGACTCCTCTAAGGAAAAAACAGTGAGGACAGAAATATTTTGTTCCATGTTTGTACTTTGACACCTTATATAATAAACAGTACAGAGAAAACCTGGTAGAGAACACTTTACACTATAACTCCCTCAAACACTTAAAAGGCCATAATACCCAAATGTTGAAGCACTTGAAAGTGATGCAGCATAGCTATAAAAAGCCGACAAGAAAATATCACCTGAACATCTCTATGTAAAAAAGAAAGATATTTTACCTCAAAATGTCCTAAGTATTCACACCCCTTTGTAAAAGACTTTAGGCAGCAAATCAGTATGCCTGTCCCGGGACCGGCAAGGGAGTGAGCCTCATGTTACACTCATGTTATTTTCCTATTCAGTTTAAGGAAGTTTACCATGAAATCTTATGAGAGTTAAGTGAAATCTCATGAGATCACAGTCAAAGAGTTCATGCTGAGTTGATGCTAATTGGCTACAGTTAATTTTTTCATTTTTTTACCTGCAGCTGGACAGCAGCTAAAGTATAACTTTTTACACAGAACTTACTCTTACTCTGGTGAAGAAATATCTTCCTTTTTTACATAGAGATGCTCAGGTGATATTTTCCTGTCAGCTTTTTTTACAGTTATACTGCATCAGTATTATGTCCCTTTAAACAATCTCCCAATGTAATCAGCTTTATGGCCCTAAGAAATAAGAAGATGCCCTAACTACCCCCTGGCAGCTCGTATATGGTTACTCACCCCTTTCCTTGGTTTGGCAAGAACTGCAAATCAGATTAGAGTCTGTTTATAACATGGCCCCAACTGTTCCAGCTGAAATTATAGTCACAGAGGCTCTGGAAAAAGACAGAAAGGTCTGGAAAAAACTGAGGGAGTGGAGCTATAATCAGGAGTAAAGCTGCTGTCTTTGTATAATGAAAAAAAAACACTTATGGTTATTTTTATGAATACAATATAGTGCACCAAGCATAATAATCTTATAATCCCTGTCAAAATGTGTTCTCTAGCCTAACATCCCTAAAAAAAATATCCCTAAAGCTGCCAGAGGGTTAAAAATGGCCAGAGGCTTCCCTAATAAAGTTCCCAGTGCTAGTAGAACTGTTAGGGATATGATATGGAGAAAAAATTGTGTCATGAGGAGAGCAGGTGAAGTCCCCTGGCTATGCTGTACCTGTGTTAGAGTACTTGCAAATAGTCTTTTTGCTGTGTATGTGCTGTGTAAAGGGACTTACCTTATGCAGAACCTCCCCCTGCTTACCAGGCATGTCATCTATGTCAATGCAGTTGCAGCAGTATCCAGTAGAGAGCCAATCCAGTGCAGGTATTGGGGCCAATTTACGATGTAGCATATCATGTTCGCCGCACATCGATAAATGCTGACAGCATACGCTGTCAGCATTTATCATTGCACAAGCAGTTATTGTGAACTGCTTGTGCAATGCCGCCCCCTGCAGATTCGCAGACAATCGGCCGCTAGCAGGGGTGTAAATCAGCCCGATCGTTAAGAATCGGGCGGATTGATGTCCGCAGCCTCAGAGCAGGCGGACAGGTTATGGAGCACCGGTCTTTAAACTCCATCGGAAACAGGGGCATCAAGCTCCATTCGCAGCTTGATAATTCTGCCCCATTGAGGATTGCAATTAGGAAATGCCAGAGTACCTCAGGGGGAGGCTAAAGACGAGTCTCTGCAACGCCTGAGGGTAGTTATGGCTGAAGTCCTGATAGGGAAATACTGTGCACATAACACGGTATTCCTGTGTCCCTGTATCATTCAGCTATCATTCAGAAATGTTAATTTTAATTTTAAAAATAAATATCTATATCTAACTATATATATGATAGCAATATATTTTTATATCTATATAGCTACAGATGTATATTTTATTCATACATGCATATACAGTATATATATATATATATATATATATATATATATAGTATATTTAAAAATAAAAACATTATACTAAGTGAAGAACAAAGATATTTGAAGTATTTCTTAACGCACCTTCGACTTTTAAGTAGTTGTCTTAATGCACCTTCAGGTTAGCACATGAGCGAAAAACCAAAAGAGGCTTTTATAGAGCTCCACATGGAAGTCTATTCGGAAAAGGGAGTTAGAGTGGACAGGCTATCCTACCTCCAGATGTTAGCGCATCTGAATTTTCACTTGCATGCAAGAATATTAGCACTATTTATTTAACTTGTGCAGTGTTAGCGCTCAATAGTGCTAATATTTTTGCACTCTACTTGTAATCTAGGCCATAATATTTTATTCTTAACCCATTTTAATGATTTATACCTGCTCCTACAATACTCCTGTCCATGCTCACTCAGCACAACATAAAATATTAAAAATAAAACAAAAAAAATAAAATAGTTTTATCAAAAGCCATCCTATAAAGAATTTCACAAAATATCCCATATTTGTACATTCTCATAATTTTCCCACTTATTTGAATTATTAAGTTTTTATTAGTGTAGAAAAATGTGGATCTATGAGCCTTAGGGTCCTATTTACCAATGTGCAAGCGGACATGATACGAAGTAGCATATCATTTCCATTGCACATCGTGGCACATCGATAAATGCCGTCAGCATACGCTGTCAGCATTTATCATTGCACCAGCAGTTCTTGTGAACTGCTGGTGCAGTGCCGCCCCCTGTAGATTCACGGCCACTCAGCCGCTAGCAGGGAGTGTCAATCAACCCGATCGTATTCGATTCATAACTTCTTGATTACTTCTGTTTCCAGCCCCTTAATATCAACAACAGAACAAAATGAGCCTAACATCAACTGCAGTTATCATTGTTATCATTATTACATTGACTGTCACTTCATATCCATAACTACATGAAACCCTGATTTGAATTGAGAGAACTCACTCTTTCAAATGAGGTGTCGTATGATATATTTACATGATGAAAGGGTGATAAAGTCCTCTTAAAAACTGCCAGAACATCCAAAATAGAATCAATGTTGTGAGGTATTTGTACTTGCTATGATACTTATCTGGCAGTGTGACAGACACAGGACCACTCATTTGGAATAATTAGATTGATGTTTTCAAATAAGGGGTCTCAAGTTTGTCTATGTATTATGGGGGCAATTTAGGGCATACCCTGCCAATGTAGTTCCATTTGCCTATGGTTCTGCCAGATGATCACTGATGCCTTGGTCACCTGGGTAGGTGACCCCTCCGTTGGAAAAGGGGTATCTCCTTTTTCAAAAGAGGGGTCACTTGTCCCACTGTAGGGCTTATTTTGGGGTGCTAGAGACGCTTTAATAGACAAGAGCATGATTAAAGACACCTAGAAAACAGGAGATTTACATTTCTATGGCATTACATTTCTATCTACCCCTCTTTTGAAAATGGGTATTGTGTGGTTATGTGTTGCATGTTGTCTTTATGGCAATCACCTAATAATGACAGGGGTATTAGACCCCATATTAGAAAGAGGAAGTTACACTCTGTGTTTTTATAAAGTTCATACCACTGTGTTTTATAGATGTAATAGGGGCACTAAACGTGCCCTTAAAGTGACAATAACTTGCAGATACACTTAAAGGTACAATTTGGTAGGGCATCTCTAACAGAGCCCCTTCTTTGTACTAGTGACCCCTCTTATGAAAGGGGAGACTTCCCTCTTTTAATGAGGGGGTCACTTTTTCCTCTAACACAAATGGAGGGGGAGATAGGGGCTTTTTTTAAGCCCCCCCCCAGGTTAAACAGCATTTTTAAGTGCAGGATATTGCAACATGCAATCCCTCTTTTCAAAAGATAACTCCCTTAAAGTGAGTGGTCTCTTGTGAATGTAAAATGCAGGTGATCACAATAAAGGGGTATTGTATACACACACACATATATTTTCTTCACACATATTAACAATTACATGCACACATACATATGCACCTTTAAGCCATTCTCATCCAGCACCTTTTCATACACCATATCTCCTTAAGGACCATTCAACACAGTAGATTTTCATAATCAACAAATGCAAGATAACAAGACAATGCAATAGCACTTAGTCTGAACTTTAAATGAATAGTAGATTTTTTTTTCTGACAATTTTAAAAGTTATGTCTATTTCCACTCCCCCTGTACCATGTGCAGGGTTAGGCAAGGTGTCCGTGACTAGCCCTTGCAGTGTCCGCCACAACCTTAGTATATCTTTTCTTTCTGATTAAATAATAGGAATAAAAAAAAAATATGTAGTGTGAATAAAGTTAGGGGCTTGTCAAGAGACTGCTAGCGATATTGGGTGGTAAGTTATGGAATAAATAAAGCCTGAGTGAAATACTGGATGTGTATCTGCATCTGTATAATAACACCCAGCACTATATAATGACACAGTAGTGACACTGGCACACGGGTATAGCCAGAGAAGGGCTGGTTATAGGGTCAGTGGTATCTGCATCAGTATAATAACACCCAGCACTATATAATGACACAGTAGTGACACTGGCACATGCGTATAGCCAGAGGAGGGCTGGTTATAGGATCAGTGGTATCTGCATCAGTATAATAACACCCAGCACTATATAATGACACAGTAGTGACACTGGCACATGCGTATAGCCAGAGGAGGGCTGGTTATAGGATCAGTGGTATCTGCATCAGTATAATAACACCCAGCACTATATAATGACACAGTAGTGACACTGGCACATGGGTATAGCCAGAGAAGGGCTGGTTATAGGGTCAGTGGTATCTGCATCAGTATAATAACACCCAGCACTATATAATGACACAGTAGTGACACTGGCACATGCGTATAGCCAGAGGAGGGCTGGTTATAGGATCAGTGGTATCTGCATCAGTATAATAACACCCAGCACTATATAATGATGACACAGAAGTGACACTGGCACATGCGTATAGCCAGACAAGGGCTGGTTATAGGATCAGTGGTATCTGCATCAGTATAATAACACCCAGCACTATATAATGACACAGTAGTGACACTGGCACATGCGTATAGCCAGAGGAGGGCTGGTTATAGGATCAGTGGTATCTGCATCAGTATAATAACACCCAGCACTATATAATGACACAGTAGTGACACTGGCACATGGGTATAGCCAGAGAAGGGCTGGTTATAGGGTCAGTGGTATCTGCATCAGTATAATAACACCCAGCACTATATAATGACACAGTAGTGACACTGGCACATGCGTATAGCCAGAGGAGGGCTGGTTATAGGATCAGTGGTATCTGCATCAGTATAATAACACCCAGCACTATATAATGATGACACAGAAGTGACACTGGCACATGCGTATAGCCAGACAAGGGCTGGTTATAGGATCAGTGGTATGTGCATCAGTATAATAACACCCAGCACTATATAATGACACAGTAGTGACACTGGCACATGGGTATAGGCAGAGGAGGGCTGGTTATAGGATCAGTGGTATCTGCACTAGTATAATAACACCCAGCGCTATATAATGACACAGTAGTGACACTGGCACATGCGTATAGCCAGACAAGGGCTGGTTATAGGATCAGTGGTATCTGCATCAGTATAATAACACCCAACGCAATATAATGACACAGTAGTGACACTGGTACATGGGTATAGGCAGAGGAGGGCTGGTTATAGGATTAGTGGTATCTGCATCAGTATAATAACACCCAGCACTATATAATGAGACAGTAGTGACAGTGGCACATGGGTATAGGCAGAGGAGGGCTGGTTATAGGATTAGTGGCATCTGCATCAGTATAATAACACCCAGCACTATATAATTACACAGTAGTGGCACTGGCACATGGGTATAGGCAGAGGAGGGCTGGTTATAGGATTAGTGGTATCTGCCTCAGTATAATAACACCTAGCACTATATAATGACACAGTAGTGACAATGGCTTGTGGGTATAGAAGGAGGAGGGCTGGTTATAGGGTCAGTGGTATCTGCATCAGTATAATAACACCCAGCTCTATACAAAGACACAGTAGTGACACTGGCACATGCGTATAGCCAGACAAGGGCTGGTTATAGGGTCAGTGGTATCTGCATCAGTATAATAACACCCAGCACTATATAATGACACAGTACTGACACTGGCTCATGGGTATAGCCAGAGGAGGGCTGGTTATAGGATCAGTGGTATCTGTATCAGTATAATAACACCAAGCACTATAAAATAATGTTTTTAATTTCAAATGTGCCTTGGTGTCGTTCACTAAGGTCTGTACTTTGGAAAATGTCCGCCACAGTCTTTGCTGTGCCTATCCCTGACCATGTGACAGCCATCAGCCAATCACAAATGCATACACGCTTTTTCTGTAAATTCTTGCACATGCTCAATAGGAGCTGGTGACAAAGTTTAAATATAAAAAGACTGCACTTTTTTTAATGGAAGTAAATTGGAAAGTTGTTTAAAATTGCATGCTCTATCTGAAGCATGAACATTTAATTTTGGCTTGAGTGTCCCTTTAAATCACTGTTAAAATATATATATTTTTTAAAAACATTATTTTAATATATTTTTTGATGTGTTCTGTTATGCATATTTTCAAGCATTTACACTTTAAGTAGGTCTCTAAAAGCATAATTTTTCACAGCTATTTGGTGTTGCACTTCAGCAGAACACAACTCACCACCTTTTTTTTCCCCCGACCACTTGTAATACTAGATTGTGAGCTATTCTAAGCGAGGGTCTGAGAGTAAGACAACACACCCTGCATTTTTAACTGCACTCCACTTATAATTAAATCCAAAATGAACTATGAGAGTATATTGTAATCTTGCTTAATTTCCTTAATGAGTGATTCAATTTTTTGTTTAAATGGGTATGTTACTTAAAGGGACAGTCTACACCAGAAGTTTAATTGTTTTAAAAGATAGATAATCCCTTTATTACCCATTCCCCAGTTTTGCACAACCAACACAGTTATATTAATATAATTTTTACCTCTGTGATTACCTTGTATCTAGGCATCTTCTGACAGCCCCCTGATCACATGACTTTTAGTTATCTATTGACTTGCATTTTAGCCAATTAGTGCAGTGTCTGCCACAACCCATGGGCGTGATCACAATGTTATCTATATGGCTCACATGAACTAGCACTCCCCAGTTGTGAAAAGCAAATAAAAATCATGTGATAAGAGGCTGTCTTTAATGGCTTAGAAACAGGCAGACATTTAGAGGTTTCAATGTTATAAAGTATGTTAATATAACAATGCTGGTTAGGTAAAGCTGTGGGATGGGTAGTAAAGGCATTATCCATATTTTTAAACAATAATAATTTTAGTGTTGACTGTCCCTTTAAATGCTGTATCACTTGGATGCAGCATATAAGTAAAAAGAACAAAACACTGCCTACAAAATATTGGCATGGGCATCTCTATATTAAAAAAGACATCTTACCTCAAAATGCCCCCTGCAACCAAATCCATTTTTTTTTTCTTTCAGAGCATCCAACCTGGTTGCTAGTCATGGGACAAGAAAGGCAGTGGGTATCTGGCATATGCAGGAACAATCACTTTCTCCTCAGTTCAAGGAAGCTTAATCTGAAATTTAGTGAGATCATGATGAAACCCTCTAAGATTTTGGTGAATTTCCATGATCTCTAAATATGGTAAAAGTCTATTTTTTACTTTGGTGAGCTGATCTTAGATTTAAATAAAGAAAACCCCAGGTATACACAAGTTAATGGATAAAGGAGAATATGGGGCTTATTTATCAAGCTCTGTATCCAATACGATCGGGTTGATTGACACCCCCTGCTAGCGGCCGATTGGCCACGAATCTGCAGGGGGCGGCGTTGCACCAGCACTTCACAAGAACTGCTGGTGCAATGATAAATTTGTCAGCATTTATCGATGTGCAGCGGACATGATCCGCAATATCGGATCATGTCCGCTCGCACATTCATAAATAGGCCCCTATATGTTGAGTAACATGTCCCTTTAATGATAGTGAAGTTTTTATAAATATAGTACAGCCATTTTGATGAACCTGATTCTAAAGGGAAACTATTTATAATCTGTGTTAAACTTCCATTAAAAAATGCAGTTCTAATGCAGCATTAGCTCAGATAATAGTTATTATAGCCCTTTTTTTGTGTGTGTGGAATTCTCTCATCTTTTCACTTCAAAGAAAAAAGGTTGAAATGGTAGAGCATTAAAAATGTCATTATTAAATGACCTCTAATGCACGTAATGATGTTTGAGATTGTTCTTTGATATATATAAGGATCAAACATATTTTAGAAAGCAAATAAAAAGAAGCTAAGTAGAAAAGAGAATCTAAGGAAATAAACCACGTGTTTGGTAATTAACATGCAAACATTTCCACTATAATTTTTTTTCTATTATATAGAGTACATACTATAAAAGGGACACTAAAGTTAACCTTAAGTGGGTGAGACTCTGTGACAGAGGAGGAGTCTCAGGCCCAAAGGCAACCAATCAACCTTTCATTGGTTTTAATTTGCTTTCATTAACCAAAATGTATAGATTATATACATATAAATACAATGGGGTCCATTTATCAAGCTCAGTAAGGAGCTTGTGGGCCCGTGTTTCTGGCGAGTCTTCAGTCTAAAGACAGCTGCTCCATAACCCTGTCCGCCTGCTCTGATGAGGCGGAAGGGAATCGCTGCAATTCAACCCGATCGAGTACGATCGGGTTGATACATCCCTGCTGGCGGCCCATTGGCTGCGAGTCTGCAGGGGGCGGCGTTGCACCAGCAGCTCTTGTGAGCTGCTGGTGCAATGCTCAATATGGACAACGCATTGCTCTCCGCATTCAGCGATGTCTGTCGGACCTGATCCGCACTGTTGGATCAGGTCCGACAGACATATGATAAATAGGCCTCAATGTGTATGTGTGTATAAAACAATATTATTGTTTGGGGGTGTAAGTCTTGGGGAGTTCCCACACCTTTTTTTTTGTAGAACTTGACCCCTGTTGACAGACCCTACTGTGAGAACAGGGGCCAGCGCTGCACGTGGATTTTCTTGTGCAATGTTAAATGTGGACAGCAGACGTACAGAGTATGCTGCCCATTTACAGCAATGACGGTGTACATGTTCTCTTGTTAGAAACCTTGTCCATCTATGATTTAATACATGGGGCTATTGCATTAAGCGGCACATAGTTATTATATTATTGAAAACACCAAAGCACCTTTTTAATATATATTTCAGACCCTCCCTGTGGGTCCTGTATTTACTAGATATATGCAATTATTTTTAGATTAATGTAAAAACTGATGAACACCCAGCATCGCCGCCAATAAAGGCGATGTATAGTAAAGGATCCCTTGGAATAGAATTGCCGTGGGCCTAACCACTAATCCTAATACCCCTAAACCATAGTACATCACTATCACATACTAACACTACACTAATAAAGATCTAAACTGCAACATACCCACTGCAAGTATCTATCCTATTAACCCCTTTACCACTACTAGCCCTATGCAAGTGTCTATCCAATTAACCCCTATACTGCCACTAGCCCACCATAAGTATCTATCGTATTAAGCCCTATACTGCCACATACCCACCACAAGTACTAAACTATTAAACCCTATACTGCCACATACCCACCACAATTACTAAGCTATTAACCCCTATACCACCACATACCCAAAACGCAAACTAACCTAACCCCCTCTAAACTAAGTTACAAAAAAATCTAAAAAAAAATTAAAGTTAACCCCCCCCAACCCCGAACGCAATCTACGCTACCTAACACCTAACCGTCCCCTCTAAACTAAACCCCCTTTGTTACAAAATTTAAAAAAACTAAGTTACAATAAAATAAAAAAATAATAAATTACAGTATCCAAAATAAAAAAATACCATTATACCCAAGACTAAACTACATGCCCCATAAAATAAAAAACCAACCCAAAACAAAAAAAACTAAACCCTAACACTAAAATAAATTACAATAGCCCTTAAAAGGGCCTTATGTAGGGCATTTCCCCTTTACAAAAAAGAAAACCATTACAACCCCCCTCTACAATACAAGTAACCCCCCAAAATAACAAAATCTACCTAAAAAAACATATCCTAGAAAAAAAAGTTAAAATAATAGAGCCTATTCTTAAAGATAAAAAACCCCACCCCAAAAAAGCCCTAACTAGCCCAAAAAGTTGTACTAAACATTGGGAAATCCGGCTCCTCATGATCTGATGTTGGGCCGTCTTTGTCCTGGTAACCGTCTTTAATAACAAATAATAAACACAACAAGCAACATTAATTACATTTTAATTTATATGCAAATATTTAAACAATATGCATTCTACATAACAATGCATCATTTTAAATATTGAATATTTATCTGTAGGACCTTAGCTTCTACAGTTAGATTTCGGTTATGACAGTTTACGGGTCAATGTTTAAATCATATACATAGTCATGTACAATGCATATCGTTTAAAGCATTGTATATATCTATAGGGTAAAATGTATTTAAAGGGACACTGAACCCAATTTTTTTCTTTCGTGATTCAGATAGAGCATGCAATTTTAAGCAACTTTCTAATTTACTCCTATTATCAAATTTTCTTCATTCTCTTGGTATCTTTATTTGAAAAGCAAGAATTTAAGTTTAGATGCCGGCCCATTTTTGGTGAACAACCTGGGTTGTTCTTGCTGATTGGTAGATAAATTCACCCACCAATAAACAAGTGCTGTCCACGGTTCCTTTGCTTAGGTGCCTTCTTTTTTCAAATAAAGATAGCAAGAGAACGAATAAAAATTGATTATAGGAGTAAATTAAAAAGTTGCTTAAAATTGCATGCTCTATCTAAAAAAAAAATTGGGTTCAGTGTCCCTTTATTGATGCTTTCTATTATTTGAAACATAAAAATATAATTTCAAATATATATTTATGTTATAAATAATAACAAGCAACCATTAAATCCATTTTAAGATATCTAGAATACTTTAAATAATCTAAATTGTACAATGCATATTTTGTCAAGGAATGGGGGAGCAGAATTGAAGTGTCCCCTATTCCTCTCAGAAGTTAGCACCCCCAAACAAGTGGTATCCCTAGGTGCCTCATCAAATTGCTGACTACTTACTAAAAGGGCGACTTGATACCCTGCACCTTGCTCGATCGGCACCCCTTTTAAGAAGGAGGCCTCTGGCGGTCGGCCACCAGCGTTTTAGTGCATCTCTGTGACACATTATTTAAACAGTGATTATAACTTTAGCGACATAGCTTCATAGTTATAATGGGAGGTTTATTATTTTGTATAGTTTATTATAGTGAGTTATTTTTTGACAGTAGCCAGTATGTGGGATGTAGCTGGGGTGTTCCATTGAAGTGTAGGTTAGACATGATGGTGTAGGCGGTATTAGGGACTTAGCTGGGAGTTCCAAGTGTGTGTAGGTTAGGTGTGATGTAGGTGTAGACGGTCAGGGGGAGTTAGCTGGGTAATGTAGGGAGAGTGTAGGTTAGCTCTGACATAGGTGTAGGTGGTCGTTGGGAGGTAGCGAGGCAGAGCGGGAGGAGTGTAGGTTAGGCATGACGTAGTTATAGGTATTCAGGTGGAGTTAGAGGGGTGTGCTAGTGAGAGTAGCCTTCACTTTGATTCGGACACATTGTCAGGGTACCAGGAATCAGGCAGAGACATGAATTGCTAAATGAATCACACCTTTATTAAAAAAATAACAAAAAATAATAGAGTCCAAAAGCCAAATGACAAGGCATGAGTCAAAGCCAGAGCTGTTAGTCTGATGAGACGCGTCAGGAGCCAAAGCAAGTGGTCAGACATGCCGGGGTTAGGAACACAAAGATCAGCGGAGTCAGGAACAAGCCAGGGATCAGGAACCAGAAGGGACACCAAACATGCCAGGTTATACACAGAATCAGGAACACAGGAACTCAGAGAAGTCTGAGACAACGCAAGACTGAACTGAGGTACTTTAAATAGAAAGTGATGACATCATAATTCTGGGACAGCACCCTGTCTCTTACTGATTATGTTCTCCAGATTGGCCATAAGAGGGAGCCTAGGTTTAATGAGCAGTGTTACACACTCTGCTTGAGACAAGAAGAGAGCACAGGTGAGAGAAATGGCAGCTAAAACAAAAAGCTGCAAACAACAAGCAAAGACAGGTGAAACCCTGACACACATCAACACAAGATCAATATGTTCAAATCAGCGAAGTGCAGGTTGTGAGGAGGGTAGTGGCCATATTTGTCTCGTCTGCTATCAGCTGTCGAGACTACATCGCTGGAGGTAGTAAGTGTACATGTAATAAAACTTTGGTCCCCATGGCAGTATTTGGAATGTGCCTACAAAATGCATATAAGTGGGCACTTCTAAGAGATAGGCAACGCCGCTTGCCTGCGTTGCTTGGACACGCCCCTTTTCTTGGAATATCTCAACAGACCGTTGGGCTGCGAGGCCGACGAGGCCAGAGATGCAGTTTTTCAATAATCTGTTGATGCTTTGAATATCGGGGCCTTAGGGAGACTTTACCAAGAGTCATAATGCAAACAAACAAAGCAAAGTGCTTACCCAGAAATAAATGATGACTTGGAAGCTTTTTTTTAAACATTATTTTAAATTGATTTTTTGTTGTTGTAAGGTTTTGTGATGCTGATCAGTGAAACTTGCTCCATATTCAGAAAAGGGACCATTTACAAGATAGATTCTGCACCACTCACAGCTTGCAGCTGTGATGATGAGGGTCATGTATAAATCATTATAAATTCTGCAGTTTTACAATTTATCTGCTACACTAGATTAAGCATGTTATGTAACTCAACCATAAACATATTTTGAAATTTATTGACTAGAATTTTTTTGTTTTGTTATAAAGACAAATTGAGTAAAGTTATATTTATTTCTGGCCTCAAAATGTGTCTAATGTTCCAAGCCATAAGGCTCTTGGTTGCTATGGAAACAGACATAGCCTCCAATTGTGTTCATTCTGAGAATTAATTGCATTTTCAGTTTTATAACACTTGCTGTCTGTTAGCCTGAGCCCTGGGGAAATATGAACATTGTACGATAATGAATTGGATTTACATGGAAAATAAGAGCATTTTTATATCTGAAATTACACGTTTTTTTTGTCATTTGTATTTTGATTGTTTAGGTGACCTATGCATTGCATGATTAGCACATACCAGCATATTTTTAAGTGAGAACTTTCTCATACGAAAAAATACTCAAAATTATTATTTTTTACTTTCTAGCACATTTAAATGCTATAATGGATTTGACTTTTGGAATGGTCTGTACTTATACTGATTTAGTACAGGGCAGATCATATTAACACTATCAGAAATGTAATAGTACAGAATACTAAGTTACTGTGATTTTTGGTTTCAATATTATGACCCACAAAATACTTTATACCTAGATTTAATGGCTGCAATGAATTTCATAACAGTATAATATCCATTCTAAATTATTTAAAGGGACAGTCAACAGCAGAATTTTTGTTGTTTTAAAATATAGATAATCCCTTTATTACCCATTCCCCAGTTTTGCATAACCAACACAGTTATAATAATATACATTTTACCTCTGTAATTACCTTGTATCTAAGCCTCAGCAGACTGCCCCCTTATTTCAGTTCTTTTAACAGATTTGCATTTTAGCCAATCAGTGCTCACGCCACAGAAAATTCACGTGCATGAGCTCAATGTTATCTATTCTATATGAAACACATGAATTAATGCCCTCTAGTGGTGAAAAACTGTCAAAATGCATTTAGATTAGAGGCGGCCTGCAAGGTCTAAGAAATTAGCAAATAAACCTCCTAGGTTTAGATTTTTACTAAGAATACCAAGCGAACAAAGCAAAATTGGTGATAAAAGTAAATTGGAAAGTTGTTTAAGATTACATGCCCTATTTAAATCATGAAAGTTTTTTTTGGACTTGACTATCCCTTTAATGTTCATTATATCAGGAATAACAAAATCATCAATGTCAAGCCATGATCATAAGCATTATCTACATTTTTTTCTATTGTAAAGAGACAGTAAACATTTTGGCCGAGATTACAAGTGGAGCTCAAAACTATTAGTGCAACTGTGAGCTATCTGCTTGAGCACAATCAATAGCGTTTTTATTTTTGCTGTCATATTATAAGTTGAAAGTAAAATTTGCACTTGAGCGAAAGTCTGGGACTGCGCTAACATCTGCATGTAGGATAGAGCTGTGCAAAATCTCTCAAAAATTGAAATACTTCTACGGGGGCGCACTGAAAAACTAATGTTGGCTATCTCTCAAACGCTAAGCCAAATGTGCAAATAGGGGAGTCCTTTACTCACTTTTAAACTATGTATAGAAACTATAGGCCAGATTACGAGTTTTGCGTTATGAGGGGTGCGGTATTACCTTGCACGTTATTGTCACCGCTCACTTACCTACAGCACTGGTATTACAGGTTTTCAGAAACCCGGCGTTAAAAGGCAAGAAGTGAGCATAAAGCAAAATTGTGCTCCATACCGCACACTCCAATACCAGCGCTGCTAAAGTCAGAGGTGAGCTGGTTATACGTGCTCGTGCATGATTTCTCCATAAACATCAATGAGAAAAAGTCTAACACCTGCAAAAACGCAGCGTAAAGCTCAGTAACGCAGCCCCATTGATTCCTATGGGGAAACCAAATGTATGTTTACACCTAACACCTTAACATGAACCCCGAGTCTAAACACCCCTAATCTTACACTTATTAACCCCTAATCTGCCACCCCTGACATCGCTGACACCTGCATTATACTTATTAACCCCTAATCTGCCGCTCTGGACATCGCCGCCACCTACATTATACTTATGAACCCCTAATCTGCTGCCCCCAACATCGCCGCCACCTACATTATACTTATGAACCCCTAATCTGCTGCCCCAACATCGCCAACACGTACATTATATTTATTAACCCCTAATCTGCTGCCCACAACATCGCCGACACCTACATAATGTTATTTTAACCCCAAATCTGCCGCCCCCAATGTCGCCGCCACTATAATAAACATATTAACCCCTAAACCACCGTACTCCCGCATCGCAAACACTAGTTAAATATTATTAACCCCTAATCTGCCGCCCCTAACATCGCCGCCACCTACCTACATTTATTAACCCCTAATCTGCCGCCCCCAACGTCGCCGCCACTATATTATATTTATTAACCCCTAAATCTAAGTCTAACCCTAACATCCCCTAACTTAAAATATAATTTAAACAAATCTAAATACAACTTACTATCATTACCTAAATAATTCCTATTTAAAACTAAATACCCATAAAATAAACCCTAAACTCGCTACAATATAACTAATAGTTACATTGTAGCTAGCTTAGGGTTTATTTTTATTTTACAGGCAAGTTTGTATTTATTTTAACTAGGTAGAATAGTCTAAATAGTTATTAACTATTTAATAACTACCTAGCTAAATAAATACAAATTTACCTGTAAAATAAAACCTAACCTAAGTTACACTAACACCTAACACTACACTACAATTAAATAAATTACCTAAATTAAATACAATTAACTAAATTAAATAAAATTAGCTAAATGACTAAAAAACCCAACTAAATTACAGAAAATAAAAAACAAATTACAAGATCTTTAAACTAATTACACCTAATCTAATAGCCCTATCAAAATAAAAAAAGCCCACCCAAAATAAAAAAAAACCCTAGCCTAAACTAAACTACCAATAGCCCTTAAAAGGGCCTTTTGCGGGGCATTGCCCCAAAGAAATCAGCTCTTTTACCGCTAAAAAAAATACAAACAACCCCCCCAACAGTAAAACCCACCACCCACACAACCAACCCCCCAAATAAAACCCTAACTAAAAAAACCTAAGCTCCCCATTGCCCTGAAAAGAGCATTTGGATGGGCATAGCCCTTAAAAGGCATTTAGCTCTATTGTGGCCCAAAGCCCTAACCTAAAAATAAAACCCACCCAATACACCCTTAAAAAATCCTAAAACTAACCCCCAAAGATTCAATTACTGGGAGACGTTTTCATCCAAGCGGCAAGATGTCCTCATGAAGCCGGCAGAAGTGGTCCTCCAGACGGGCAGAAGTCTTCACCCAGACGGCATCTTCTATGTTCATCCTTCCGACGCGGAGCGGCTCCATCTTCAAGACATCCGGTGCGGAGCATCCTCTTCAATCGACGTCTTCTTGCTGAATGAAGGTTCCTTTGAATGATGTCATCCAAGATGGCGTCCCTTAGATTCCAATTGGCTGATAGGATTGAACTTCAATCCAATTGGCTGATCCAATCAGCCAATAGGATTGAGCTCGCATTCTATTGGTTGATTGGAACAGCCAATAGAATCCAAGCTCAATCCTATTGGCTGATTGGATCAGCCACTTGGATTGAAGTTCAATCATATCAGCCAATAGGATTGAGCTTGCATTCTACAGGGAGTGCAGAATTATTAGGCAAGTTGTATTTTTGAGGATTAATTTTATTATTGAACAACAACCATGTTCTCAATGAACCCAAAAAACTCATTAATATCAAAGCTGAATAGTTTTGGAAGTAGTTTTTAGTTTGTTTTTAGTTATAGCTATTTTAGGGGGATATCTGTGTGTGTAGTTGACTATTACTGTGCATAATTATTAGGCAACTTAACAAAAAACAAATATATACCCATTTCAATTATTTATTTTTACCAGTGAAACCAATATAACATCTCAACATTCACAAATATACATTTCTGACATTCAAAAACAAAACAAAAACAAAACAGTGACCAATATAGCCACCTTTCTTTGCAAGGACACTCAAAAGCCTGCCATCCATGGATTCTGTCAGTGTTTTGATCTGTTCACCTTCAACATTGCGTGCAGCAGCAACCACAGCCTCCCAGACACTGTTCAGAGAGGTGTACTGTTTTCCCTCCTTGTAAATCTCACATTTGATGATGGACCACAGGTTCTCAATGGGGTTCAGATCAGGTGAACAAGGAGGCCATGTCATTAGATTTTCTTCTTTTATACCCTTTCTTGCGAACCACGCTGTGGAGTACTTGGACGCGTGTGATGGAGCATTGTCCTGCATGAAAATCATGTTTTTCTTGAAGGATGCAGACTTCTTCCTGTACCACTGCTTGAAGAAGGTGTCTTCCAGAAACTGGCAGTAGGACTGGGAGTTGAGCTTGACTCCATCCTCAACCCGAAAAGGCCCCACAAGCTCATCTTTGATGATACCAGCCCAAACCAGTAATCCACCTCCACCTTGCTGGCGTCTGAGTCGGACTGGAGCTCTCTGCCCTTTACCAATCCAGCCACGGGCCCATCCATCTGGCCCATCAAGACTCACTCTCATTTCATCAGTCCATAAAACCTTAGAAAAATCAGTCTTGAGATATTTCTTGGCCCAGTTTTGACGTTTCAGCTTGTGTGTCTTGTTCAGTGGTGGTCGTCTTTTAGCCTTTCTTACCTTGGCCATGTCTCTGAGTATTGCACACCTTGTACTTTTGGGCACTCCAGTGATGTTGCAGCTCTGAAATATGGCCAAACTGGTGGCAAGTGGCATCTTTGCAGCTGCACGCTTGACTTTTCTCAGTTCATGGGTAGTTATTTTGCGCCTTGGTTTTTCCACGCGCTTCTTGCGACCCTGTTGACTATTTTGAATGAAACGCTTGATTGTTCGATGATCACGCTTCAGAAGCTTTGCAATTTTAAGAGTGCTGCATCCCTCTGCAAGATATCTCAATATTTTTGACTTTTCTGAGCCTGTCAAGTCCTTCTTTTGACCCATTTTGCCAAAGGAAAGGAAGTTGCCTAATAATTATGCACACCTGATATAGGGTGTTGATGTCATTAGACCACACCCCTTCTCATTACAGAGATGCACATCACCTAATATGCTTAATTGGTAGTAGGCTTTCGAGCCTATACAGCTTGGAGTAAGACAACATGCATAAAGAGGATGATGTGGTCAAAATACTCATTTGCCTAATAATTCTGCACTCCCTGTATTGGCTGTTCCAATCAGCCAATAGAATGCTAGCTCAATCCTATTGGCTGATTGGATCAGCCAATAGGATTGAAGTTCAATCCTATTGGCTGATTGCATCAGCCAATAGGATTTTTTTAACCTTAATTCCGATTGGCTGATAAAATTCTATCAGAAGAAGACGTCGATTTGAAGAGGATGCTCCAGAAGAAGACGTCGATTGAAGAGGATGCTCCTTGCCGGATGTCTTGAAGATGGAGCCATTCCGCGTGGGAAGGATGAAGATTGAAGATACCATCTGGGTCAAGACTTCTGCCCGTCTGGAGGACCACTTCTGCCGGCTTCCTTGAGGACATCTTGCCGCTTGGATGAAGACTTCTCCCGGTAAGTGAATCTTCGGGGGTTAGTGTTAGGATTTTTAAAGGGTGTATTGGGTGGGGTTTTATTTTTAGGTTAGGGCTTTGGGCCGCAATAGAGCTAAATGCCCTTTTAAGGGCAATGCCCATCCAAATGCCCTTTTCAGGACAATGGGGAACTTAGGTTTTTTTAGTTAGGCTTTTATTTGGGGGGTTGGTTGTGTGGGTGGTGGGTTTTACTGTTGGGGGGGTTGTTTGTATTTTTTTTTTAAAGGTAAAAGAGCTGATTTCTTTGGGGCAAAGCCCCGCAAAAGGCCCTTTTAAGGGCTATTGGTAGTTTAGGTTAGGCTAAGGTTTTTTTTATTTTGGGTGGGCTTTTTTTATTTTGATAGGGCTATTAGATTAGTTGTAATTAGTTTAAAGATCTTGTAATTTGTTTTTTATTTTCTGTAATTTAGTGTTTTTTATTTTTTTTATTTAGCTAATTTTATTTAATGTAATTAATTGTATTTAAGTTAGTGTAACTTAGGTTAGGTTTTATTTTACAGGTAAATTTGTATTTATTTTAGCTAGGTAGTTAGTAAATAGTTAATAACTATTTAGTAACTATTCTACCTAGTTAAAATAAATACAAACTTGATTGTAAAATAAAAATAAACCCTAAGCTAGCTACAATGTAACTATTAGTTATATTGTAGCTAGCTTAAGGTTTATTTTATAGGTAAGTATTTAGTTTTAAATAGGAATTATTTAGGTAATGATAGGAATTTGTATTTAGATTTATTTTAATTATATTTAAGTTAGGGGGTGTTAGGGTTAGGGTTAGACTTAGATTTAGGGGTTGATTAATATAGTGGTGGCGACGTTGGGGGCGGCAGATTAGGGGTTAATAAATGTAGGTAGGTGGCGGCGATGTTTGGGACAGCAGATTAGGGGTTAATAATATTTAACTGTTTGCCAGGCGGGAGTGCGGCAGTTTAGGGGTTAATATGTTTATTATAGTGGTGGCGATGTCCGGAGCGGCAGATTAGGGGTTAATAATTTTATTTTAGTGTTTGCGATGCGGGAGGGCCTCGGTTTAGGGGTTAATAAGTAGTTTATGGGTGCTAGTGTACTTTTTAACACTTTAGTTATGAGTTTTATGCTACAGCGTTGTAGCATAAAACTCATAACTACTGACTTTAAAATGCGGTACGAATCTTGACGGGATAGGGTGTACCGCTCACTTTTTGGCCTCCCAGGACAAGCTTGTAATACCGGCGCTATGGAAATTCCATAGAAAAAAATTATACGCAATTTGCGTAAGTTGATTTGCGGTAAGGCCAAAAAAGTGTGCGGTGCCCCTAAATCTTCAAGACTCGTAATACCAGCGGGAGTAAAAAAGCAGCGTTATGAGGCTTAACGCTGCTTTTTTACTCATAACGCAAGACTCTTAATCTAGCTGTCTGTATTTCTATTGAAATATAAGTTTAAACAGTGCACACATATCTGAGGTCATGAACTCTTTTACTGTGAGCTCATGAGATTTCACTTAACTCTCATGAGATTTCATAGTAAACTTCCTTAAACTGAATAGGGAAATAAGATGAGTGTGCACAAAAGCTTATTCCCTTAGCTGTCCCGGGACAGAAATACTGATTTGCTGCTTAGAAGTCCTTTACAATGGGATGTGGCTACTGAGGAATTTTTGAGGTAAAATATCTTTTTTTTTTTTTTTTTACGTAGAGATGTTCAGGTGATATTTTCTAGTCGGCTTTTTACAGCTATGCTGCATCATTTTCAAGTGTTTCAACATTTGGGTATCATGGCCCTTTAAGTTACTAATATATCCCAGTGGGTGCAATTAAATATTAGGGGATCTGTAAATATAAAACCTTAAAGATATGTGAGCAGGAACATTAACATAGTAGCATTTGACTGTAATCCATAGCTAGACAGCTTCAAAAAGATTTTACAAACAGTTTCAACGTAAAGTTAAAAAAAACTGAAATGCTTGCTTTATAAAATAACAACCTTTGTTATCACTTCTTGAGGGTATAACAAAGTAAGTCAATTTAACAGCATAAACAATGAAAGCATAAAATTAAAGAACCTTCTGGAGCAAGTACAAACAGCATAATATTTGATCATGGGTTCTGTGAAGTAAAGTGTTCTCAATTATCAGTTCCATGGCAGTAAAGCCGTTTTGAGAGTCCGCTACTCACCACCGTATATTGTTCGTAATTTAACACACACACCGCATCTCAGGAAATAGACATGAGCTTCAGGGTATAGCGGACAACAGCATCGACTAATAGCAGATATTCCGTGTTGAGAGATATTTCTCCAGTAATTAGAGACTGTCCGCGAGTTACTCCAGGGGCAAGTTGGGACCGGAGCTTGCTTTTTACCCACTATATGTATCATCTTGTTGTCCATTAGCTGCAACTGTGATCGATAGCTCTGTTTGCTCAGATCGGCTGGCTCTGAGGTAGGGTGCTGGGTTTTGCGGCTTTGCTGGTTAGGGAGGCTTAACTGTTCCATGTAAGCTAGCTGCGTGTCATCTAAGGGTAGATGAGATGTGAGAAGGTCCACAGTAACTAAGCCGATATCTAAGTTCTCATGACACCCAGGTTGAAACTTCTCAGTCACTCTCTCCTCAAAACAATTGCCCAGTATACGTGTCTCTTGCTGTTCCTTGACAGAGGAGTTTACAGGTTCTGTGGCAGATTTTAAGATAGTTGCGGTTATGTCAGCCATAGTCCAATCTCTTTGTTGTGCCGTGGTACTCATTTCCCCAGGCTGCAGCTAGGTCTCTCTCAAGTCTTGAAAAGTGCTCCATAAGATGACTGATCATCTCCAACAGATTAGGTTTGCTGAGCTCCATTTTATAGATGTGTATCAAAGTTACCCATTTATATGCAGATAGTTAACATAACAGTACAAATTCTCTATTTAGTGGCAGTATTGTTTTACTGCTTAGTAACCCGGTTTCCCGGGGGGGGGTTATGTGGCAGCTTTCTCTCCACAGATCAAAGACCACACCAAGGAACGAGTAGGTCAAATTGCGTTGAGGAGACCCAATCTTTAAAAATGGCGGCTCTCGCATAAGAGACAAAGTTCTCCTGACGGCTCCTTGGGTAAACTCTTATGTTGTCATGGTATATAGGAGTCTGATTTAAGTTTAGACAACCTTTCCAGTTAGATATGATGAAGTTAGTTTCTGAGATGGCGTTATCACTTACTATGCAGAGTCACTGAAGATTATAGGCTGTAAACATGATCCCAGAAGCACCGTCATAAATTATCGTTGTTCAAGTGAATATTTGATATCATAGGCACACTAGAATGTAGATTGAGGGGCCGAATGATCAAGTTCCGAATGCAGCTTGATGGCCCTGTTTCTGCACGAGCCTTCAGGCTCGCCGGAAACAGTAGTTATGAAGCAAAGGTCTAAAGACCACTGCTCCATAACTTGTCCACTTCCTCTGAGGCTGTGGTCTTCAATCTGCCCGATCCTATATGATCGGGCTAATTGACACCCCCTGCTAGATCTGCAGGGGGTGGCATTGCACAAAGGCACAAGGTAGCACCGAAACGCGTAGACTGACAATCTACTGAGGATACTACTGGCTCTTAGAACACAAATTGAACCATTGGACACAGATTGGCACCATCCAACATCAAGAGGAACTTTCCCCTTTTTGACCGGTTTCCCGATTGGCCCTCCGAAGTCACGAGGGACTAGTAAGACACGTTACCAGGTAGAAGGAAGTTTCTGGAAATTCCAAATGCAAGGACACCGAAAAATAAGACAGGTATCGTACCAGTCTGATAGCTCCAGCGACACTAAAACGCAACCCTTCCATAACCCAGGGAGAGGAGGTAACAAGCCACCGGAGGTCTGGTAAGAGGAACAATACATATTGCAATAAAAACAAGGGAACATTTGCACATACAAGTTTTCAACTGCACCATTATTTAGCAACAGTGTATACTATGAAGCTTTTATGAAATGGAATAACAGTGGGATACATAACATTTTAACTACAATATTAAAGGAGGATTTTTTTTCCCATTAATTTTTATTGAGGTTGTTATAAGCGTATACAGTGTATGAAGAATTGCCAACACTTAAATAATATAGACATTGAGAAACAGTGTACAGTCAGGTACATACAGATTCAAAATGAAATAGGCAAAGGTAGCTGTAACCTCATTTTTATAGTTATATAAACCTCCTCCGAAATTAGTAGGTCACTCTTGGACCATGGTCAGATATAGTCACTTAATGGAGGTAAGTAAGTAGAGTCTATATCCACTTTTGGGCTTGGTAGAGCAGAGAACATTAAATATATATATCAACAACAGAGTATGTAATAAGTTTCAACAGTAATGGGTAAAAGTTTGTTCTTCTGTAAACATATATATTACACTCATCAACAAGTTATCACAGTCTAGCAAAATATAAGAGATCAGGCATATGTGTACCATTAATACTGAAATATTAGCAGTGGTATAATAGATAATTTATCAATCTGTCTATTCCGTTTCAATACAAAATATGTCTTGGTCACACTTCAAAGTCTATCTATAACTGTAAATTGTTAAGATCACGGAAAATAAATATTTTTGATGAATGAATTAAGTTGTTGCCATGTAAAGTGAAAATAAATTATTCTATAGGATTTATTTTCCTTTGTTTACAAAGTAAGCTCAATGGTGTAAGTGGAGGGGGGGAGGGGACGGAGTCATCTAACACTCAAAGGGGTGAAGTTAAGGGGTAAAACTAAAGAGATATAAATTTAAGGCTGGGTTGGCATAGAAAGTCTATCACTGCTAGCCCCATATGGTGAGGGACATATGTTGTATCTCCCCTCAGGGGAGACAGAGACGGTAAAGGGACATTGGATATGACCCGCTCTATCTAGATTGTAAGTTCCCACGGGAATAGGGCCCTCAATCCCTCCTGTATGTGTATTTTGTCCTGTCTATTACAAGTCTTGTATTGTTTTATTTAAATGAATTGTATCCATGGACAGCGCTGAGGAATATGTTGGCGCTTCATAAATAAAGTATAATAATAATAATAATAATCTCTCAGAGCGGGAAATGGTGAGAGGAGATACCGTTCTTACATGATAAACAATAGTGGGGTGGGAGTTGTATATTGTAGAGAGAGAGGTATTTTAAAGTATCTAGACTCTTAGAGAGTCAGTAGAGTAAACCTCATGTAATCCTGAATTTGAGACTAGCATCCCATATGAAGCCCATATGTGAAAAACATAAGCAAACTCCGGGCTAGTAGAGTAGAAAGATCAAGTATACAGGGGCAGTGATGCTTAATATACATAATGAACCCATCATATATTTAGGGATTACCCCTTCACGGATCGTCTAGGGAGGCAGTGAACAAGCTATACATAGGCTATATTGGATATAATTGGGAATGTTTAACATAACCGAAATACAGCTCTCTAGGTTAAAGGCTGTAGTGAACAGCATCCCTCATATGTTGAAGATCGCTCACATCCAGATCATATTAATTTACCCAATGCCAGTCCTGTACTGCTTTGATGAGACACCCCTCTTGTAAGTCAAAGGATGTAGTTTCCTAAGTTTCCTAAGCAAACTATGATGGGAGGGGGGGAGATCTAATGGTATTTTGCAGGACGTTTTAGTCATACAAAATAGATATACCTAACAGTAATTGAGTGACATATTGTAGTCTAATCAGCCTGAAGAGGGATAATCAGTATCTGCCTCAATAACATCACTAATAAGCCTTTACAAGTCTAAGCACATATTATATGCAACTCTGTTGTATTGAAGTGTTCCTGTTAATGTAAGTAACCAAATGAGGTTTGTCACATGAACAAGATTATTACTGGTCTATAACTCCCATTAAGTGGCAAAAACTGGTATAAATCAAATACACCCATAGAAGTTTAGGAGCAATTTCTATATAAGATATCTATCAAAGCTTTTGCACAAATTATCATAGGTTACTTTGTTATATAGCATGAATTGGATGACTGATATATTAGACAGGGAATTTCACCAACCTTCTGTGGATCTATATGATCACTTTCCTATACACCAGCATACCTCTAAATTAGTAGTTACATCAGGGAAGCATTTGAGACTTTGAGAACATAGGGGGATAAAGGACAACATAATACAACCTACATTATAAACTATATCTTGATTGCTTGAATTGTAGTCTAATATGTAATTGGGTATCATACCGCTACCTCTAAAACTAGGGGGACACTATTAGTCTAGGACTCAGTTATGTAATGCTACTAAGAAGGCTGTCTTCTAAATGATGTTAAGCTCCCCAACCCTGTGGGCACGGGCCCTATGTCCCACAGCAATGCAAGCCATATGTTTAAGCCTATACAGTATATACAGCATGCTACTTTTCATACCAGTCAGCAAATAGATTTCACCAATTGATCACACTATATTCCATTTAAAAATATCACTATATTGTAGACTGCCTACTTTAGTAGGTTGGGTCAAGCACTGTTGATAACTAGGAATTCTTTCCATTTATATTGAATAAAGTCCCCAGGTACTGGTGAAACACAGGTTAAGTAAGAACAGCCTGTATCTCAAGAAGCTGATGATATTGGGTTAACAGTAAAAGGAAAATTGTAGTGCCTTATAAACTAAATAATTCTTTAACAGGGATAAATGCATAAAAGAGTACAAATACATAGCAACATAAGAATATCTGCCTAGAAATAGGAGTACTTAATAAAAACAGTAAGGAATATTTTGAAGCGCTTATAACATGTAGGTCAAAACTGGCGTCAGATACTGAGGTAAATCAAACTCTAAGGAGCGGTGTAGAGCAGGCTTTATGAAAAAATGAGACAGTTAGGGTCTATCTGTGAGTGAACCTTTATGACTAGTTCAAGATTAGCTTTTGAGACCTTGTGATGCCCCAACCAGGAGGAATGAACTGTAAATATCAACACAGAACAAGGCTTAATTACAATATTAGAGAGTATATGTAGGTAAGCTCTAAGATCCGTACAAGTTAATTCAAGCACACTGCTGACACAGAGTCCAGATCTTAGAATCATGAGGTATAGACAGATCGGTACTCAATTTAAGCCTATGAGCTCCAAACTTAGGAAATCCTCTGCAATGATATGACTGCGACTCAGCCGATTCCACTTTTGCTAGGGAACTGTGGAGGATCATTTAGAGCACATAGTCCGTTGTGATGAAACTGCAAGATTCGAGGGCAAAATTAACCCACTCTCTCCCATGTTGTAGGTGTCTCTCTTTGGCGTGGATGGGAGTGGTTTCACTATGATATAGATATAGCTGCTTTAGACCGTAGTTACCCCTTGTCACAATTGTAGAGTCCTCCAATAAGGGTACAAGCCGGGTCAACTTATCGGCTGTGTACATGGAACAGGGCAAGGTCGAGAAATCTTTGAAAGGTGACCCTACGGGTAGTTGCGAAGTGTCGTTAATGGTAGGTTAGGCAGCTTGATCCCTCATCCCATAATATGCATCCGTAGCACTGTCTACCATTGTCATGGATTTCCTTATTCCTTTCTGTCCCTTTAATTTTTACCTGTGCTCACACCTAGCAAGGTTATTTAAAGCCTGGACACGCCTCCCTCCCTGCTTCAGTATTGTTTCCAGTTTAGCATACAGCTTCACAGACCTGCTGCAGGGATTTACCTCTCTCTGTTCAAGTCTAACTATCTGAATGTATTTAAACCTTATCTAATACGGAGCCTACTAGAGCAACTGAAAGAGACTTATAAGCTAAGTCTGAACATTTCCTAATTTGGATTAACAAACACCGCTGCTGCATTATTTTCCTGCTTAATTGCCTCTGGCAGATCAAGTGTTTTCCAAACCGCAACTGCAGTCTCATCCGATATAAGTTGTGAACTTTATAACTTTGTACAGACGCTTAACTTACATTGGACCACACTCACAGGATACCTCCTCATACTCCTCTTCACACGCTTCAGGAGTAGCGTGATAAACTTCAGACTGAACTTTTGTGAGTAACGCTACAGCACAGCACATAATACCTGCTCCACCCATCTGCCTGTCAGCTCTCACAAACAGCACAGCTATCAGCGTGTATCACTCTTCAATTGACTAACAGCCTGCTGCATCTGTACTGACCTAACGCTCCTCCTGTGTGCTCAGTGACTATCTGGAAAAGTGTATCCCATCCACGGTGCGTTTGGTTAACAACTGCTGTGCAACCTGATTCAGAAATACTGATCAGGCATTTAAATCAAATAGTAACTTTCAGCTGCCATACAGACAGATACATTGTAACTCCCTCATTGTATCTTAAAGTAAGGCATACAATCATATATTTCCCGCAGTTGAGATCCACAACCACAAATCAGCTCATTACAACCATGCTGTCGATTATCACTCCCGATTGCTGTAGTGTGTCAGCTGCACTGTGATTTATATCTTCTGCAGTCTCATGTTCCTCTGGTGCAGTCTGGGGCAAAATGAAAGCCTCCTTCAGCTCCCAAATTAGATTATGTTCGAGTCTGTCTAGCATCTGCAGCAAGCTGCCCAGCAAGGCAGCGGTCTGCTTCTCCGTATCTGAAGGCCTCATGGCTTTTGAATCATTAGACTTCTGCAAGCTTTAGAAAGTAATAGCGGTTCCCAGCCTAAAACCTCAGTGAACGAGGGTGGAAGGTTAAGTTGCGATGAATGCCACAAATAGACATCAGCTAAGCGTGCATGGGACAGTTCACTGAGAATAGCAGTGGGATGTATTTAAAGTCAAAGATGGCGGATCGCCCCGCTATGCTGTCTAACTACCGCACCAGTTTTCTTGCAGAATAGTCATCTATTTCTTTGTTTCCTGTCCCCAGAACGTTCACTCCTCTGTTTAGGATTCAGACTAGTTGGAACGTGTAAAACAAACTTTATAATTTGTTCATGATCTTGGTTAGTTTGATCCAGTGTTAGGAGCTCAAGACAAACACGTCTTGCCGCTTCTGCTGCTGGCTCCGCCCCTCATTAAAGGAGGATTTTAACCTTTTTTCAATTTTGGAATTATAAACGCCTCTACCTGGAGGTATAGTTGTGGCCGCAACTTTTAGATTATGTATAGACTTTTAGATCATATAATGTAATTTTATGAACATAGGGAAAGTTTCTCCTGTTAAGTGTAGTCAGTCCACGGGTCATCATTACTTATGGGATATTAACTCCTCCCCAACAGGAAGTGCAAGAGGATCACCCAAGCAGAGCTGCTATATAGCTCCTCCCCTCTACGTCACACCCAGTCATTCTCTTGCACCCAACTAATAGATAGGATGTGTGAGAGGATTGTGGTGATTATACTTAGTTTTTATATCTTCAATCAAAAGTTTGTTATTTTAAACGGCACCGGAGTGTGTTGTTTTCTTCTCAGGCAGAATTTGAAGAAGAATCTACCTGAGTTTTTGTATGATCTTAGCGGACGTAACTAAGATCCATTTGCTGTTCTCGGCCATTCTGAGGAGTGAGGTAAACTTCAGATCAGGGGACAGCGGGCAGGTTCACCTGCAAAGAGGTATGTTGCAGTATATTATTTTCTAAGAAATGGAATTGACTGAGAAAATACTGCCAATACCGATATAATGTAAGTACAGCCTTAAATGCAGTAGTAGCAACTGGTATCAGGCTGATATGTATGTATGTTTACACTTCAGTATTCTGGGGAATGGCACTTCACTGGGTAAATACTGTATGCATATAACTTTTAGCCTAACTTGCAGTGTGAACGACTAGCAGCAGGCTTTTAATGACATTTCATAAATTAGATTTTAAACGTTTGCTGGCATGTTAAATCGTTTAATTATCTGAGGTACTTGGTGAAAAATTGTTTTGGGCGTTATTTTCCACATGGCTGTCGTTTATTTAAATTAAAACAGTTTTACTGAGCTTCCCTCACTGTTGTATGTGAGTGGGAGGGGCCTATTTTGGCGCTTTTGCTACGCATCAGAAATTCAGTCACAAGTCTGCCTTCTATCCCTGCATGATCCGGAACGTCTCCACAGAGCTCAGGGGTCTTCAAAACTTGTTTTGAGGGAGGTAATCACTCACAGCAGACCTGTGAGACTGTGCTTTGACTGTGATAAAAACGCTTATCTTTTCAATTATTATATGTTTTTTTCTGATATTAAGGTTAATCATCCATTGCTAATGAGTGCAATCCTTTGCTAAATTTATGTTTTTACCGGGTAAATTTGTTTTTTATAACTAATCCGGTTCATTGTTATTCAACTGTCATAGTGTTTTTCTGTGCTTCTTAAAGGCACAGTAACGTTTTACATATTGCTTGTAAATTTAGTTGAAAAGTATTTCCAAGCTTGCTAGTCTAATTGCTAGTTTGTTAAACATGTCTGACTCAGAGGAATCTCTCTGTGCAATATGTTCAAAAGCCAAGGTGGAGCCCAATAGAAATTTATGTACTAATTGCATTGATGCTACTTTAAATAAAAATCAATCTGTACATGTTGAACATCATTCACCAGACAACGAGGGGGAAGTTATGCCGACTAACTTGCCTCACGTGTCAGTACCTGCATCTCCCGCTCGGGAGGTGCGTGATATTGTAACGCCAAGTACATCAGGGAGGCCATTACAAATCACTCTACAGGACATGGCTAATGTTATGACTGAAGTTTTGTCTAAATTGCCAGAACTTAGGGGTAAACGAGATCACTCTGGGGTGAGAACAGAGTGCGCTGATAATGCTAGGGCCATGTCTGATACTGCGTCACAATTTGCAGAACATGAGGACGGAGAGCTTCATTCTGCGGGTGACGGATCTGATCCAAATAAACTGGATTCAGACATTTCAAATTTTAAGTTTAAGCTGGAAAACCTCCGTGTATTGCTAGGGGAGGTATTAGCGGCTCTGAATGATTGTAACACAGTTGCAATCCCAGAGAAAATGTGTAGGTTGGATAAATATTTTGCGGTACCGACGAGTACTGACGTTTTTCCTATTCCTAAGAGACTTACTGAAATTGTTACTAAGGAGTGGGATAGACCCGGTGTGCCTTTCTCACCCCCTCCTATATTCAGAAAAATGTTTCCAATAGACGCCACCACACGGGACTTATGGCAAACGGTCCCTAAGGTGGAGGGAGCAGTTTCTACTTTAGTTAAGCGTACCACTATCCCGGTGGAGGATAGCTGTGCCTTTTCAGATCCAATGGATAAAAAGTTAGAGGGTTACCTTAAGAAAATGTTTGTTCAACAAGGTTTTATATTGCAACCCCTTGCATGCATTGTGCCTGTCACGGCTGCGGCAGCATTTTGGTTTGAGTCTCTGGAAGAGACCCTTGACTCAGCGCCATTAGATGAGATTTCACACAAACTTAAAACCCTTAAGCTAGCTAATTCATTTATTTCTGATGCCGTAGTACATTTAACTAAACTTACGGCTAAGAATTCCGGATTCGCCATTCAGGCACGCAGAGCACTGTGGCTAAAATCCTGGTCAGCTGATGTTACTTCTAAATCTAATTACTTAACATACCTTTCAAGGGGCAGACTTTATTCGGGCCCGGTTTGAAAGAAATTATCGCTGATATTACAGGAGGTAAAGGCCATGCCCTGCCTCAAGACAGAGCCAAACCTAGGGCTAAACAGTCTAATTTTCGTGCCTTTCGTAACTTCAAGGCAGGAGCAGCATCAACTTCCTCTGCTCCAAAACAGGAAGGAGCTGTTGCTCGCTACAGACAAGGCTGGAAACCTAACCAGACCTGGAACAAGGGCAAGCAGGCCAGAAAACCTGCTGCTGCCCCTAAGACAGCATGAAGTGAGGGCCCCCGATCCGGGAACGGATCTAGTGGGGGGCAGACTTTCTCTCTTCGCCCAGGCTTGGGCAAGAGATGTCCAGGATCCCTGGGCGTTAGAGATCATATCTCAGGGATATCTTCTGGACTTCAAAGCTTCTCCCCCAAAAGGGAGATTTCATCTTTCAAGGTTGTCAACAAACCAGATAAAGAAAGAGGCGTTTCTACGCTGTGTACAAGATCTTTTACTAATGGGAGTGATCCATCCGGTTCCGCGGTCGGAACACGGACAAGGGTTTTACTCAAATCTGTTCGTGGTTCCCAAGAAAGAGGGAACCTTCAGACCAATCTTGGATTTAAAGATTCTAAACAAATTCCTAAGAGTTCCATCGTTCAAAATGGAAACTATTCGGACAATCTTACCCATGATCCAAAGAGGTCAGTACATGGCCACAGTGGATTTAAAGGATGCTTACCTTCACATACCGATTCACAAAGAACATTACCGGTATCTAAGGTTTGCCTTCCTAGACAGGCATTACCAGTTTGTAGCTCTTCCATTCGGGTTGGCTACGGCTCCAAGAATCTTCACAAAGGTTCTGGGCTCTCTTCTGGCGGTACTAAGACCGCGAGGAATTTCGGTGGCTCCGTACCTAGACGACATTCTGATACAAGCGTCAAGCTTTCAAACTGCCAAGTCTCATACAGAGTTAGTACTGGCATTTCTAAGGTCGCATGGGTGGAAAGTGAACAAAGAAGAGTTCTCTCTTACCACTCACAAGAGTTCCCTTCTTGGGGACTCTTATAGATTCTGTAGAAATGAAGATTTACCTGACAGAAGACAGGTTAACAAAGCTTCAAAATGCTTGCCGTGTCCTTCATTCCATTCAACACCCGTCAGTGGCTCAATGCATGGAGGTAATCGGCTTAATGGTAGCGGCAATGGACATAGTTCCTTTTGCACGCCTGCATCTCAGACCGCTGCAATTGTGCATGCTGAGTCAGTGGAATGGGGATTACTCAGATTTGTCCCCTACTCTGAATCTGGATCAAGAGACCAGAAATTCTCTTCTATGGTGGCTTTCTCAGCCACATCTGTCCAGGGGGATGCCCTTCAGCAGGCCAGACTGGACGATTGTAACAACAGACGCCAGCCTACTAGGTTGGGGCGCTGTCTGGAATTCCCTGAAGGCTCAGGGATCATGGACTCAGGAGGAGAGTCTCCTTCCAATAAACATTCTGGAATTGAGAGCAGTTCTCAATGCCCTTCTGGCTTGGCCTCAGTTAACAACTCGGAGGTTCATCAGGTTTCAGTCGGACAACATCACGACTGTAGCTTACATCAACCATCAAGGAGGGACAAGGAGTTCCCTAGCGATGATGGAAGTATCAAAGATAATTCGCTGGGCAGAGTCTCACTCTTGCCACCTGTCAGCGATCCACATTCCAGGAGTGGAGAACTGGGAGGCGGATTTCCTAAGTCGCCAGACTTTTCATCCGGGGGAGTGGGAACTTCATCCGGAGGTCTTTGCCCAAATACTTCGACGTTGGGGCAAACCAGATATGGATCTCATGGCGTCTCGCCAGAACGCCAAGCTTCCTTGCTACGGGTCCAGGTCCAGGGACCCGGGAGCGGTCCTGGTAGATGCTTTGACAGCACCTTGGACCTTCGGGATGGCTTATGTGTTTCCACCCTTCCCGATGCTTCCTCGTCTGATTGCCAGGATCAAACAGGAGAAAGCATCGGTGATTCTAATAGCGCCTGCGTGGCCACGCAGGACCTGGTATGCAGATCTAGTGGACATGTCATCCTGTCCACCTTGGTCTCTGCCTCTGAGACAGGACCTTCTAATTCAGGGTCCTTTCAAACATCAAAATCTAATTTCTCTGAAGCTGACTGCATGGAAATTGAACGCTTGATTTTATCAAAGCGTGGATTTTCGGAGTCAGTAATCGATACTTTAATACAGGCTAGGAAACCTGTTACCAGGAAGATTTACCATAAGATTTGGCGTAAATACTTACACTGGTGCGAATCCAAGAGTTACTCATGGAGTAAGGTTAGGATTCCTAGGATATTGTCTTTTCTACAAGAGGGTTTAGAAAAGGGTTTATCTGCAAGTTCTTTAAAGGGACAGATCTCAGCTCTGTCCATCCTTTTACACAAACGTCTGTCAGAAGTTCCAGACGTTCAGGCTTTTTGTCAGGCGTTGGCTAGGATTAAGCCTGTGTTTAAGACTGTAGCTCCACCGTGGAGCTTAAACTTAGTTCTTAACGTTTTACAGGGTGTTCCGTTTGAACCCCTTCATTCCATTGATATCAAGTTGTTATCTTGGAAAGTTCTGTTTTTAATGGCTATTTCCTCGGCTCGTAGAGTCTCTGAGTTATCAGCCCTACATTGTGATTCTCCTTATCTGATTTTTCATTCAGATAAGGTAGTTCTGCGTACTAAACCTGGGTTCTTACCTAAGGTAGTTACTAACAAGAATATCAATCAAGAGATTGTTGTTCCATCATTGTGCCCTAACCCTTCTTCAAAGAAGGAACGACTTCTACACAATCTGGACGTAGTCCGTGCCCTGAAATTTTATTTACAGGCAACTAAAGATTTTCGCCAAACTTCTTCCCTGTTTGTCGTTTATTCTGGTCAGAGGAGAGGTCAAAAAGCATCTGATACCTCTCTATCCTTTTGGCTTCGTAGCATAATACGTTTAGCCTATGAGACTGCTGGACAGCAACCTCCTGAAAGGATTACAGCTCATTCTACTAGAGCTGTGGCTTCCACTTGGGCCTTTAAGAATGAGGCCTCTGTTGAACAGATTTGCAAGGCTGCAACTTGGTCTTCTCTTCATACTTTTTCCAAATTTTCCAAATTTGACACTTTTGCTTCTTCGGAGGCTGTTTTTGGGAGAAAGGTTCTTCAGGCAGTGGTTCCTTCCGTATAAAGATCCTGCCTGTCCCTCCCGTCATCCGTGTACTTTAGCTTTGGTATTGGTATCCCATAAGTAATGATGACCCGTGGACTGACTACACTTAACAGGAGAAAACATAATTTATGCTTACCTGATAAATTCCTTTCTCCTGTAGTGTAGTCAGTCCACGGCCCGCCCTGTTTTTTATGGCAGGTCTAAATTTTAAATTATACTCCAGTCACCACTGCACCCTATAGTTTCTCCTTTCTCGTTTGGTTCTCGGTCGAATGACTGGGTGTGACATAGAGGGGAGGAGCTATATAGCAGCTCTGCTTGGGTGATCCTCTTGCACTTCCTGTTGGGGAGGAGTTAATATGGACTGACTACACTACAGGAGAAAGGAATTTATCAGGTAAGCATAAATTATGTTTTTTTGAATATTTTGAATATCATTGCAACAGTAAAGATTGTTATATAAAAAAATATCGTATTAGTATTCATTGATATGCTCAAACTAACATGTTCACAGATAAGCTGATTTGAATCCTTTAGTTAAAGGTAAATTGAATTAGAGATATTTCAGTAACAATAAATTGATTTTTCAAAGATATATTTAAGTTTTATGTGTAGATCACAGAAATAACCTGGTGATATAATCATAGATAAATCAGATATCCATCCCCATAGCTTTTCTAGCGCTTCCCACCCCTTTTAGCATTATTGCACAAGCAGTTCACCAGAACTGCTTGTGCAATGATAAATGCAGACAGCGTATGCTGTCGGCATTTATCGATGTGTGGCGGACATAATACACTACATTGTATCATGTTTGTCCGCACTTTAGTAAATCAGCACTAAGCCTGAATATAACAATTAATCTCTGATATTGGGTTTTGGGTTCAGGAGCTCAGAAAGAACATGTCTTGCCGCTTCAGCTATCGGCCCCATAATAATTTTTTTTTATCAGTGTTATTATTAGTGTAGCTATAGTTTTAAATGTCTTTTGATGTGTTTTGTGAATTTTTTTGTTTCGCGTAACAGTTAACCAGAGCTCTGAGGTTGTGGTAATCATTCTAGCATAAATTGCAATTGCGCTTACACATTTACTTTCAACTTGTAATACATACGCTCCTTTCAACGCATGCAAACAGCTGTAATAAACGCTAAATTGCTCGCATGAAACAGCGCACCACTCGTAATCTGGCCCATATTGTATTGGCCCTTGTTATTCCAATCAAAATGTATCTTCTACATATTTACTAGCTTTTCTGCTTCATCCCTGTTCTTATGATAGTAAATGATCTGTTGTTCTAGCATTTTCCCTCCGCAGAAACATGCTTCTCTTATTTACTGTATTTCAAGGAAATTTGAAGTTTCTATCATACTACCTCAACTTTACTCCACTAAAACTGTGTACATAGCTTTTCTGTACATCTTGATAAATGTATTATATATTCTCTGCTTCATTAATGTATCACATTGTATACAATGTACCATTCTGCTTTACCATATTTCACTTACTTATATTGTTCTCAGTTGTGACAGACACACAAGGTAGTCCACCCTTTTGTATTTACTTCTGTTAGTCACTGCAGGTTGCCTCCACTTGTCATCCTTTGTGACAACCCCAGCAGGTAGTTTACTTTCAATGTCAGTTCTCATTTCCATAGCAGTAGATTCACATGCAGAAATTTCAGTTCCTTAGTAACTTTTTTTTTTATGGAATCACCCTTTCTCCAATCACATTTTCTCCTGCTATATATACAAACATAGCAGATGTAAGAGTATATTATATGATTTAAATCCTTTTACAGCATTTTATGTTTATGTTATTTTAATTAATATTAATTTGATATATTTGGTGTAAAAATCAGAGGAACAGAGAGAGGGTGTGATTTAGTGAATGCAAACTCATATAGGTTCTCAAAAGTATATAGCCCTTTGCTCTTATGCCACAAAAGTGGCAGCTACAGCAAAATTAATTATTTAATAAAGTGGCACTGGTATTGTTTGTGTGTATATATATATACTGTATATAAAAACACTATATATGTGGACAAGCACTAATAACTAGTAAAGGTAAGAAGTGTATGGATACAGAGTACAGTAATGTTCAAGACTAAGGTGTATTCCAGAACCCACCTCAAAAATAATATAAATACATATGGGTGTCTCCACACTACCTAGGAGTTAATATACCTGAAAAAATGCAATGACAAAAAGAATAATCAAGCAATTTAATATAGAACACATTTCAAATAAGATGCATAATCAAAAAAGGATGCAAATACACAAAAAGAAAAAACACAAAAATACTGGGCATCCTCAGTCCTAGCAACTAAAATGTAGACGTCAGTCCAACCTATAGGGTAAGCCAAACCCTTAGGCTGGAAAGTTCCATGATCAAGATATGTATATTTAAGAAGTATAAGCAAGCTGTGAGTTAGAAAGCAAATGCAGCAGGGTTATATGCAAGCGGTTTAAAGTGTATCAACTTCAAGATAGAATCGCAGTTCATGCATAAAGGTTGCCTTGTGCAAAGCATAGCAGTAATGTAGATGTGAATATCCTCAGCGTGACATTTGGCATATGTTAGGTGCAAGACCAGGCACCATCACTTAAGGACCAAAGTCCACCAGTGAAAAACAACAGTGTAATAACACTTTGCTCAGTGAGCGATCTCACACAGTCCTCAGGGGATAGAAATAGATGTGTGTAGCTGTATACCTTATCCGCCACTGTAGTACGTTATGCCATCCAGATGGTCACTGCAAACAAGCTGTTAGAAATTCATGCTATGCACACAAGGCAATACAGCAATCCTAAAAGAGTTTGAATAAAGCCACTTGCATCGGTTAGGCTTCTGACGTCACACACACAGGCAACGCACGTTTCGGGGCTCCGCCCTTCAACTTGGCCTGTTGAATCCAGGACATCCTCCGATATTTGAGGCAAATCTGACAAGGACAAGTGCACCATCTAGTGGCTAATATCATTAAAGGAGGCTGAAAAGGAATGCTTAATATCATGCACATCAGACAAATTATCCTTGACAGCTATGAAAACATGTATGATTATAGGCAAGTACTCTAGACACAGTCCTTTAACTCTAATATATTATCGACTCTATATACCATGATCTCTACATAGAGGAACAAATAACTAGATAAAGTCCAAAAATTTTACAATACTATAAAAGGTTAATGATTTTATTGGTCAAATAAACCACATTTTAGGTAGTGATTTTCCAATTATATACACAAAAAGTAAAAAAAGTAAAAATTATATCCTAATGAAAAATATAAAGAAAAAGTAAAAAGAAAAATTAACATCTTAAACTATCAGAGGAACCACAGTCTTCATATAAAGGTACCCCATGTGATCTCCTTATTCAAACCATAGGGATCATTGAATCCAACTTTTGGATCCATAACGCTTCTTTCTCAAAGAGCAATTTCTGTCTGTTACCCCTTCTCCTTAGGGGACCTACCCCATCCAGTTCCTGAAATTTCAATTGACTTTTATTGTCTCCATGCAACGTAAAATGGTGTGCTACTGGGGCTGAGGGATCCAATTTCCCTATCGCTGTTTTGTGTTGTCTTATATGCATTTGGTAGTCTCGCCAACATAGGCCAGTCCACAGGGCCATTTAATTACGTAAACCACAAATTGTGATTCTCAAGTGAAGTGACCTCTGATGGGTAGGCGCTTGCCAGATCTAGGATGATAGTATTGCTCATTTGGATTGAGTTACATTATTACAGGGAAGAGTGCCAAAAGGTACCTCAGAGTTATCCTCAGTGTCATATCACAGTAATTCTCTCTCTCTATACTTCATGATTTCCACGTTTGACTGTCCCTTTAAACATAATATCACATGACCGTTATGCCTTTATAAGCCCTCCTCTCTAATTCAACTGTGCTTGGTAATTTGATTCGCATGAGGAGTGAACATAACTTTCAAGAAGCTCTCTCTATTTCATCAAGTGTTTGCTAACCTTCAATCTGCAGAAGTTCTTTTCAATTACAGGACACCATTCTCTGTTCAGCAACGCTAACTGACATACAGCGTGTCTGCAGTAGTTCGGCGTCTGACGTCATCAACACTCCGGGAGTCAGTGTCGCAGCTCCTCTCTCTTGTCGGATTCAACTCTGCATCTCAGGACAACTTATCCGCCAGCTAGCAAAGACTCCACAAGTACTCACTGGTCATGAAGTCATGGGTATCGTACTTTACATAAAGTTATTGCCGTAGTAACGCTAATATCATATTATTCCAAAGACTGTATAAACTAACAAATCAATCTTCTACATATACGTTACTTCTGGAAAGTTTGCATGCTTAACCTCTCCTGCATATAACCTGGTTATTTCTGCATATAATATAATGCTATAACAATCCTGCTGTATCTACAAATAAGTTTGCATATGAACTATACTACCCTAAACATTCACGTTTTGTATCTGAGTGATATGCTACATTTCATATGAAGAGATACTAACAGAGCTTCAATTACATAAAGTTGATAATTTTTCACATTCTCCAAAGAGATTATCTATTATTTAGCAATTATCTATTCTGTTAATTTGGAGAGTATTAGCACATACATAGTATTAAACTTTAAACACATTGTTGTGCATATCTCCTGCAACTAAAGTTAGTTGTAATTTACTTTTGACCTAAACAGGTCACCCTCAGTCAATGAGCAAAATAAGGTTCCTAGTTTATCAAGGTACCTAGGTTTGGTGTGAGACTGAGTGGAGTAGATACAACTGGGTTCTCATTAATCATATAATAAATCCTCACATATTACCAAGCCACTTAACCCATTTGTATGTATAATGGATGTTACTGAATTATCCAACCGTGTTGGAACCCTTTCTCAAAATATGGATATAATGATCCAGGGTCTTAGGGACCTCCAAGTTGAAAATCAGGAATTACGAAAATACATTAGGGATCATGTACCTGCTCAAACCTTACCATCACCTCTTGTTTCCCCTGAGCCACAAATATGTACACCTGAAAGATTTTCTGGAGACAGGACTCAATTTAGAGACTTTAAAAATTCATGTACTTTATTATTTTCACTGAAACCAAGAACCTATCCTACCGAAAGGGTTAAAGTTCTAATGGTAATTTCTTATCTCACTGGTGAAGCCAAGGCATGGGCAAATGCATACTATGAGAAAGAAGATCCCATCTTAAACTCATTAGAATCATTTTTTAATGCCATGTCCTTACTATATGAAGATCATGACAAACAAGCTTCAGCAGAAAATTCGATCAGAAATTTGCGACAAGGTAGACGCCCTGTAGAAGAATATATAACTGACTTCAAAAGGTGGGCACCTGACACACAGTGTAATAACCCAGCTTTGACAAATCAATTTCGTATTGGATTAGCGGATTCTCTAAAAGATGAATTGGCACGTGTAGTTATTCCTAAGGACTTCGAAAATCTTATGACCTTGTCTATATCTATTGATCGTCGTTTGAGGGAAAGGAAGATTGAAAGAGGGTCATCAGAATTATCTACCAAGAAATCCTATAGCTCTCATTCAGTTTCCACTGTCCGATCAACTGATGAGCCTATGGAGATAGGCTTTGTCAAAGGTCCTCTTAAACCGGAAGAAAAGGCCAGATGAAGACAACATAATCTTTGTTTATATTGTGCTGCTAAAGATCACGGAGTAAAGGAGTGTCCTATTCTGTTAAAATCAAAAAAGGGTAAGCAAGAGATAGCTCATTTAAATGAGACTGTTATAAAAAACTCATCTCATTTTACTCTTTCTGTTTGTCTACAGTGGGATCAACATCAACTTAAAGCACAGGTGGTAATCGATTCAGGAGCAACTAATAATTTCATTCATTCTTCTTTTGTTGAAAATCACAAGATTCCTATAATTAAAAAATTAATTGCATTACCTATTCGAGTCGTTGATGGTTCTTTTATCAATTCAGGTCCTGTTACCCATCATACAGTTCCATTATCATTAGCATTTTCATCAGGTCACTCTGAATTGTGTACCTTCGAGGTTATTCATTCTCCTTTATACCCCATAATTCTAGGACTCTCATGGCTAAAGAAACATCAACCAACCATCTCATGGAATAGTGGTTCTATTTCCTTTGACTCACCATACTGTAAAACACACTGTACACAAACACAAACTCTATTACAGGTCGATATGACAAATATACCTACAGAGTACTCAGATTTTAATGATGTTTTTGATAAGGTTGAGGCTCAATCTCTACCTCCTCACAGACCTTACGACTGTCCTATTGATTTAAAACCAAACAGTAAAATTCATTATGGTCGTATATATCCACTCTCTGAACCAGAACTGCTTCATCTCAAAGGATATCTTGAGGAAAATCTAAAAAAAGGTTTTATTCGGCCTTCTACATCTTCAGCTGGTGCCGGAATCTTTTTCGTGAAGAATAAAGATGACAGTCTCAGGCCTATAATTGACTATAGACAACTGAACAACTGTACAATAAAAAATAGATATCCTTTACCTCTTATTCCAGAACTCATAGAGAGGTTACAGGGTGCTACCATTTTCACCAAACTGGATTTAAGAGGTGCATATCATTTAATTATTATTCGCAAAGGTGATGAATGGTTAACTGCCTTTCGTACAAGGTATGGTCTCTACGAGTATTGTGTTATGCCTTTTGGTTTGTGCAATGCACCTGCAACTTTTCAGTTTTTTATTAATGATGTTTTCAAAGATTTACTCGACACATACATTGTCATTTATTTGGACGATATTCTCATCTATTCAAATTCCAAAGAGGATCACATACAACATGTCAGAACAGTTCTTTCAAGATTAAGACAGAACAACTTATATGCTAAGGCAGAAAAATGTATATTCAATTCTGATACTATTTCTTTCCTGGGGTATCATATTTCACCAAAAGGAATATCCATGGAGGACAACAAAGTACAAGCTATCACCAACTGGCCTATTCCAAAAAATAAGAAAGAGCTCCAGAGGTTCTTAGGTTTCTCAAATTTTTATAGAAAATGTATTAATGGTTTCTCTACTATCGCGAAACCTCTCACACTACTCACCCGAAAGAACCACAAATACCACTGGAACCAACAGGCAGATGACTCTTTCAATGCTCTCAAACATAGTTTCATTACCGCTCCAATCCTACAATTCCCAGATCCATCGAAACAATATACATTAGAAGTAGATGCATCCGAATTTGCAATAGGAGCCATTCTGTCTCAAAGAGATTCTTCTACCAATATACTTCATCCTGTCGCATATTATTCTCGGGTTATGAATTCTGCCGAAATTAATTACCCAATTGGGGAAAAAGAACTTCTAGCCATCAAGGCTGCATTTGAATTTTGGAGACATCTACTAGAAGGGGCAAGATTTCCAATCATCATATTTACAGATCATCGTAATCTACAATATCTAAAAACTAATAAAAGTCTTTCTTCCAGACAAGTCAGATGGAGTTTATTCTTTACTAGATTTGATTTTCTAATCACTTATCGTCCAGGAGTAAGAAATACAAAGGCAGATGCTCTATCTAGATATTCAACTCCATTAACTGAGAGTTCTGAACTAAACTCAATAATACCACCAGAAAAATTCATCGGCCTCTTAGTGGGGAAAACATCTATTTTCAAAGAACAACAACAGAATGATCCATTGATTAATGATTCCAGGATTCATAAAGGTAATGACGGATTTTTCTACCATGGTCATGCACTGTATGTTCCAGAATCTCTTAGGAATGACATTTTAGCTATGGTACATGATATTCCACTTTCAGGACACCCTGGTTTCAAGAAAACTCTTCATTTAATTCAAAGGGATTTCTGGTGGCCACATATGATTCAGTCTGTTAAACAATACATACAAGGGTGTGCTGTATGTACCAAATGTAAATCTCAAAGAATTCACCCTTATGGTTTACTTCTATCTCTTCCAATCGCTGACAGACCTTGGCAAGATATTGCCCTAGACTTCATTGTCGATTTACCTCCCTCTTCTAACAACACAGTCATCCTGGTTGTTGTGGATCTCTTTTCAAAAATGGCACATTTTATACCTATTCACACTTTACCAACAGCTTCAGAAACAGCTGAATTGTTCATCAAACATATTGCCAGATTGCATGGGTTACCTAATTCTATTACGACTGACAGGGGTACACAATTTACCTCTCGATTTTGGACACAACTCTGTTCTAGTTTGCATATTGATCGCCGTTTGAGTTCAGCTTACCATCCTCAAACAAACGGTCAGACCGAAAGGACTAATCAGAGTTTAGAGCAATATCTAAGATGCTACTGTACATTTCAACAAGACAACTGGTCTTCTCTTCTACCTACTGCTGAATTCTCCTACAATAACACCATTAATTCATCTACCAATACAACTCCATTTTTCATTAACTATGGGTTTCATCCCTCTTATCATCTTCTTCAAAGATCAGAAAGTTCTTGTCCTTTGGTAAATGACACAGTGAATACGATTGCTGAAGGATTCATTCAACTAAAACAGATTTTACTACAATCTCAAGAAAAGCAAAAACGTTATTATGACTTAAGGAGAACGAAACCTCCTGATTATAAGGTGGGAGATCTAGTTTGGCTGTCTTCTAAACACTTGAAGCTTCACATTCCCAGTAAAAAGCTTGGTTCTCTGTTTATTGGTCCTTACAAAATTATTAGGATTGTTAATGCTAATGCTGTCACTTTACAACTACCGAATTCTTTTAAGATACATCCAACATTTCATGTATCCCTTTTGAAACCTTATGTTCCAGTCAGAGATCAAGTCTTGAAAACTCAAGTTCCGACACTCATTGAGGATGAAGTTTCATACGAAGTTGAATCCATTCTAGATTCTAGATTCTATAAGAATTCTCTACAGTATTTAGTCCGGTGGAAAAATTATACATCTGAAGAGGATTCTTGGGAACCATCCACTAACTTATCAGCCCCTAGATTGGTATCTCTATTTCATCGCAGACATCCAGACCGTCCCAAACCCTGATCTGCGGAGCAGATCGTTAAGGGGGGTGTCCTGTCATATCACAGTAATTCTCTCTCTATACTTCATGATTTCCACGTTTGACTGTCCCTTTAAACATAATATCACATGACCGTTATGCCTTTATAAGCCCTCCTCTCTAATTCAACTGTGCTTGGTAATTTGATTCGCATGAGGAGTGAACATAACTTTCAAGAAGCTCTCTCTATTTCATCAAGTGTTTGCTAACCTTCAATCTGCAGAAGTTCTTTTCAATTACAGGACACCATTCTCTGTTCAGCAACGCTAACTGACATACAGCGTGTCTGCAGTAGTTCGGCGTCTGACGTCATCAACACTCCGGGAGTCAGTGTCGCAGCTCCTCTCTCTTGTCGGATTCAACTCTGCATCTCAGGACAACTTATCCGCCAGCTAGCAAAGACTCCACAAGTACTCACTGGTCATGAAGTCATGGGTATCGTACTTTACATAAAGTTATTGCCGTAGTAACGCTAATATCATATTATTCCAAAGACTGTATAAACTAACAAATCAATCTTCTACATATACGTTACTTCTGGAAAGTTTGCATGCTTAACATCTCCTGCATATAACCTGGTTATTTCTGCATATAATATAATGCTATAACAATCCTTCTGTATCTACAAATAAGTTTGCATATGAACTATACTACCCTAAACATTCAAGTTTTGTATCTGAGTGATATGCTACATTTCATATGAAGAGATACTAACAGAGCTTCAATTACATAAAGTTGATCATTTTTCACATTCTCCAAAGAGATTATCTATTATTTAGCAATTATCTATTCTGTTAATTTGGAGAGTATTAGCACATACATAGTATTAAACTTTAAACACATTGTTGTGCATATCTCCTGCAACTAAAGTTAGTTGTAATTTACTTTTGACCTAAACAGGTCACCCTCAGTCAATGAGCAAAATAAGGTTCCTAGTTTATCAAGGTACCTAGGTTTGGTGTGAGACTGAGTGGAGTAGATACAACTGGGTTCTCATTAATCATATAATAAATCCTCACACTCAGTGATCTTACTCGAGCCTGTGTGTGCGATGTCAGAAGCCTAACCGATGCAAGCGGGTTCATTCAAACTATCTCAAGATTACCGTATTGCCTTGTGTGCATAGCAGGAATTTCTAACAACCTGTTTGCAGTGACCATCTGGATGGCATAACGTACTACCGTGGTGGATAACGTATACAGCCACACACATCTTCTTCTATCCCCTGAGGACTGGGTGAGATTGCTCACTGAGCGAAGTGTTATTACACTGTTGTTTTTCACTGGCAGACTTTGGTCCTTAAGTGACAGTGCCTGCTCTTGCACCTAACATATGCCAAATGTCATAGATATTCACATCTACATTACTGCTACGCTTTGCACAAGGCAACCTTTATGCATGAACTGCGATTCTATCTTGAAGTTGATACACTTTAAACCGCTTGCATATAACTGGTTGTATTTGCTTTCTAACTCACAGCTTGCTTATACTTCCTAAATTTACATATCTTGATCATGGAACTTTCCAGCCTAAGGGTTTGGCTTACCATATAGGTTGGACTGACGTCTACATTTTAGTTGCTAGGACTGGAGACGCCCAGTATTTTTGTGTTTTTTCTTTTTGTGTATTTGCATCCTTGTTTGATTATGCATCTTATAGGAAATGTGTTCTATATTAAATTGCTTGATTATTCTTTAAGATATATACCTTTGTCACTGCATTTTTTCAGGTATATTAACTCCTAGGTAGTGCGGAGACACCTATATGTATATGTGTATATATATATATATGTATATATATATATATTTACAAACACACGTACAGTATATAAATATATAAGTATATAAAACAGGCTTAAGTCATATGACACTAATAGTAGTGAAAATGAACACTACAAATGCTCATTTTTTCTTTTTAGCATCAAGTGCATGCAAATGGCATATTTTATTTTCAAGAATAATTTGCATATTTACTCTTTAAAGGGACATAAAACCATTTTTTTTCTTTGATGATTCAGATAGAACAAACTATTTTAAACAACTTTCTAATTTACTTCTATAATCAAATTGTCTTCATTTTCTTGTTATCCTTTGTTGAACAGCAGGAATGTAAGGTCAGGAGCATGCACGTGTCTGCAGCATTATAAGAACACTAGATGGTAGCACTATTTCCTGTCATGTTTTGCTCCACCACTCTGAATGAATGTTATCGCCAGTTAATGCAATATCATTTTAACCCTTTTCATATATCAGTTGTTTTGGGGTTCTATTCACCATGCTTATTTGCCATACTTATATAGCACTCCCAAATCCACATTATTCCTACACCAGTATAAACTTAGTCCTACCTTGTAATGGTACACTTGTTTATTGCTTAATATTAGTTTATCTTGCTATTTCTATATACGTTTCGCCATTGTGTTGACATTAAAAACAGCTCATATAGAGATAATTATTAAATAATAGAATGTGATCAACCCCTTAATTGTTTACATATTTTAACTAGACATGTGCGTTTTGTTTCGAATCGAAATTCGGCCAAATTTGCCAAATTCGGAGTATCGAATCGATTTGAATTTCCGAATTATCCTAGCAATGAAACTAAACTAATCCAAATGCATTTGTAACGAATAATTCCGAATTAGTTCGGATTTTTTCGTTACATTCGAATGGCCATGGACTAATCACAATTCAGTATAAAAATTAAATTTAGTGAGATTTAGTGAGATAGAACAGTGAAATAATTACGTAACTTGGAACCATCTGAATCAACATAATACGTACCAAACTTCCGAATTTACTAATTGAATCTGAAACGAATACATCCAAATTTATTAGAATCCAAATGAATCTGAAACAAATACATTCGAATGTATCCGAATTTGAATCGATCCGAAATTAAATTTGAAAAAATCTGAATCGGTCTGAAACAAACTGAAACAAATTTTTCCACTGTGCACATGTCTAATTTTAACCTGGTCTTATAAATGAAATAGTACAGGCAATCAGATCATGGCAATGTTAGACCTTACATAGAGGCCTATTTATCAAGCCGTCAACCGCAAATACGCTGGAATTCTGCAGTGTAATTGTGGCAAGCCTGATTCCCCTTATTTATCAAAGCCTACAGACCGGCAAAAGTTGAAATCTGTGGCGTAACATACGATCTGCCGGTCTCAGTCCGACACAGATCGATGCTTACGTCATTGCAGATGTTCCGAATGCAAATTCGGCACTATCTGACTACTTTTGCTAGTTATCAAATATCTACCAGGTATGTTTGCCACTATTTCAGCCCAGTGTACCTGTTTTTCAATCCGCCACCCTGGAGGCGGCAGATGCCATAGGAATCAATGGGAGTCTGAAAGCACAGAAAGCTTATGCTCGCTGCTGCCCGATATCCCATTGATTCCTATGGGAGAATAAAAGTTATGTTTACACCTAACACCCTAACATGTACCCCGAGTCTAAACACCCCTAATCTGCCACCCCACCACCGCCGCCACCTACATTATACTTATTAACCCCTAATCTGCCGCCCCGACACTGCTGCCACCTACATTATACTTATTAACCCCTATTCCGCCGCTCCCGGACCCCGCCGCCACCTAAATAATGTTATTAACCCCTATCCTGCCACTCCTGGAGCCCACCGCAACTAAATAAATGTATTAACCCCTAAACCCCTGGCCTCCCACATCGCCATAAACTCAATTAACCTATTAACCCCTAAATTTATATATTAAATATTAACTCATCCCTATCTTATAATAAATTTAAACTTACCTTTAGATTTAAATTAAACTATATTAAACTATATTAATCTATATTAAACTAATAATTAACCTACCCTAACTATTATACTAAAATTACATTAAACTATATTAAATTATTAATTAATCTACCCTAACTGTTATACTAAAATTACATTAAACTACAAATTAAATTAAATATATTATATAGTTAAAAACCTAACCCTACTCAAATAATTTAAATCTACTATTAAAAATTACAAAGTTACAAAAAACTAACGACTAAGTTACACAAAATAACAAACACTAAGTTACAAAAAAAGCTTTCATCCTATTGGCTGATCCAATTGGCCAATAGGATTGAGCTCGCATTCTATTGGCTATTCCAATCAGCCAATAGAATGCAAGCTCAATCCTATTGGCTGATTGGATCAGTCAATAGGATGAAAGCTAAATCCTATTGGCTGATTGCAACAGCCAATAGGATTTTTTCAACCTTAATTCCAATTGGCTGATAGAATTCTATCAGCCAATCTGAATCTAAGGGATGACGTCATTTAAAGGAACATTCATTGTTGAAGAAGACGTTGAACGAAGAGGATGCTCCGCGTCGGATGTCTTGAAGATGGAGCTGCTCCGTGCCAGATGGATGAAGATAGAAGATGCCGTCTGGATGAAGACTTTTGTCCGGTTGGATGAAGACATCTGCCGGCTTCGATGAGGACTTCTGCTGCTTCGTTAAGGATGGATGTCCGGTCTTCAGAAACTGTAAGTGGATCTTCGGGGGTAAGTGTTAGGCTTTTTTAAGGGTTTATTGGGTGGGTTTTAATTTTAGATTAGGGTTTGGGCTTTTGAAAAAGAGCTAAATGCCCTTTTAAGGGCAATGCCCATACAAATGCCCTTTTCAGGGCAATGGGAAGCTTAGGTTTTTTGGATTAGGTTTTTATTTGGGGGGTTTGGTTGTGTGGGTGGTGGGTTTTACTGTTGGGGGGGTGTTTGTATTTTTTATTTACAGGTAAAAGAGCTGATTTCTTTGGGGCAATGCCCCGCAAAAAGGCCCTTTTAAGGGCCATTGGTAGTTTATTGTAGGCTAGGGTTTTTTTTTATTTTGGGGGGCTTTTATTATTTTCATAGGGCTCTTAGATTAGGTGTAATTAGTTTAAATATTTGATAATTTATTTTTTATTTTGTGTAACAGTGTTTATTTCTTTTGTAAATTAGTGTTTGTTATTTTGTGTAACTTAGTTGTTAGGTTTTTGTAATTTTGTAATTTTTAATAGTAGATTTAAATTATTTGAGTAGGGTTAGGTTTTTAAATATATAATATAGTTAATTTAATCTGTAGTTTTAGTATAACAGTTAAGGTAGATTAATTATTAATTTAATATAGTTTAATGTAATTTTAGTATAACAGTTAGGGTAGATTAATTATTGGTTTAATATAGTTTAATTTAAATCTAAAGGTAAGTTTAAATTTATTATAAGATAAGGATGAGTTAATATTTAATATAAAGTTAGCGGGTTGTTAGGTTTAGGGGTTAATAGGTTAATTTAGTTTATGGCGATGTGGAGGGCTGGCGGTTTAGGGGTTAATAGGTTTAGTAAGTGTTAGTGATGTGGGAGGCCAGAGGTTTAGGGGTTAATACATTTAGTTAGTTGTGGCGGGGTCCGGGAGCGGAGGGATAGGGGTTAATAGGTTTATTAGAGTTGCGGTGGGCTCCGGGAACGGAAGGATAGGGGTTAATACATTTAGTTAGTTGCGGCAGTGTCGGGGAGCAGTGGAATAGGGGTAATACGTTTATTAAAGTTGCGGTGGGCTCCGGGAGCAGCAGGATAGGGGTTAATAACTTTATTTAGTTGCGGTGGGGTCCAGGAGCGGCGGAATAGGGGTTAAAAATTTTAGTATAGTGGCTGTGTTTAGTGACAGTATATAAATAAAGCTGTGAAAAAGCTGAATAGCAGCGAGATCGATGACTGTTAGTTAACAACAGTCCGCTGCTCATCGCCCCGTACTTGGTGCGCGGCTTTTTGCCAGCTTTTTTGTTAAATATGGAGAGCGTATTCCGGTACGCGGCTGCGATGTCAGGCGAGCGTATTGGTGCCGTCGAATGCAAGTAAGTTGACGGCTTGATAAGTTGGCCTCATAGACTCATATAAAACACGTCAATCTAAATATTACAATACCTCTTGCGTAAGATTTATTCTGAACGACACCATACACTGTATTATGTTAGTCTGTTACTCTTGTTCTTTCCTTTAGAAATCAATTGTCAATCTGTAGAATTAACATATTTTTGCCTAATAATATCCCATATCAGATAGTGCCATGTTTCTTTAAACCTCCAGGAAGGTTGCCATGGAAACATAGGCAATCAAACTGAGGACCAGTAATCATAACCCTAACCTGTGTTGTCAAGGAAACAAAGCAAACAGACAGTGACAAAAAAAACCTAAACATTTCAGTGCATAATTTGAAAGATGACGAGATACATTATATTCATATTCAGTAAAAATGTGTCATGTAGTTATTATATCAAACTTTTGCCATTATAGGGCTAGATTACAAATGGCGCACTAACTGTTGTGCACAAATGATATTGGGTTTCTGTGCGTTTCAGAAATGGTGAGCTTATTAGAAGTTGAAAGTAAACGTGAGAGCGGAATCGGATTTTATGCTTGTAGGGTTAGAGCAACTGAAACCCTTGCGTAAACGGTAGTGGGTTTAAAAAAAAGTTGCACTAACAACATAAATACATTCTAAATTACAGTTACACTCATATAAACACTATCTGATAAAAAATATTCATATAAATAATAAACAAAAGGTATAAGGGTTAAAAGCTATATGGTATATGACATGGGGCCAACTTACAAGTGGAGCGCTAAATAGACCGCAATATAAAGGCACTTTTTAGTGCCATTTTTTAAACACCCCACTCCCACTAAATTTAGATCCCAAAAATTGCCTAGTGATAAAAAGCTGTAATGCCCTCTATTTTGAGGGCACTTGGGCACTTTTAGATAATTAACCAGAGATTGGATCTCTGGTTAATTTTTTGAGCGCTAACTGTAATGGCTGGTTAATTATCAAACGCCCGCAAAGCATGATAATTTAGCGCTCCACTTGTAATCTAGCCCAAGGTGTTTGACTGCAAAGGGCTAAATTCTATATATACACAGTCACATATACATGTCTAAATATGTGTATTTGTACCTTTTCCCCTTAAGGAGTTCTACTCTGAAAAGCTTTACTGAGCTAAAAAGGTGGTAAATCGCCATAGAACTGGCTAACAGGTTATTGAGCTGGTTGTTTGTTCCTAAAAGTGCACTTCTCTTTATGTGTATTATATCTCCCTAATGGAAAAAGGGGCAACCAGACGTAGGCTCCTGGCTCAGTGTGCTTAAAGAAATATGGCTATATGGCTGCACCTGATGAGGCCCAGTGTAGGTCAAAACTATACTGTTTTATATATATACAGTATATATATACAGTGTATATATATATGGATTATTTAGAATTGTTTACAGTATTTATAATAATTTTAAATCATTTTTATTAATATGTTTTAATATTTTAAGTTTCAATAAAGTGCATTGAAGTTAGCAATTCTTCATGTGCTCTAACCTGATACCGTGTTAGACCTAAAGTGCGATCCCTGAAGCACGTTACGCATATTTTACATTCCTATGTTCTTACAAATAACAATAAGGGTAGATGGCGCTAAAAAGCAATTGCTTTTTAGCGCCATCTACCCTTATTGTTATTTGTATACCATATTTGAACTATCTAGGAAGGAAGTAGTATATTAAGATTGGCTAGTTGGGAGAGCAAAGCGCATCACTTCACACTAAATCTATAAATTCCTATGTTCTTCACATAATTTTTTTTTTTAATTTGTATTATTAAATATATATTTCTATATATATCTAATAATGATTTTGTAAAACCGATATCTATACCTATATATAGGAATAGATTTACAGGTCTAGGTTTATACAGATATATAGAAATAGGTATTTACAATAAAAAATAGAATGTGAAATATTAATAACTTCTGTCAGGTTAGTGCGCGAGCAATAGGTGTTAGGCTTTTTTCTTCTGTACTCTTCATCACATAAGAACATGTTAATGAGGCACAATATTTGGTTAGGGCACGTTGGGTTTTCGCTTGCACAAACTTTTTGATTCCAACTTGTAATACAAGTGCTTTTTTCTAGCGAAGTTTACACTTAACAAGGAAAAGCTCTAAATTTTTAATCTGATCCATAATTGGCAGTTGGTTAACGGTATCAGAAAGGTACCAGTGTCACTTTCTGCCCAATAATAGCATTGCCAATCCTATTCTCCTGTTGTATAAGCCAATAAAAATATAGACTTACTATTATACAATTATCATTTTAGGGTTTTAGATTCAGGCATTAGTCTACATATACACATTTGAATTAGAAGTAACGTCTTGTACTTTTCACAAGCACATCATTTCAACATTAGATTATCTACTTCCATTTCCATCTGAGAGGCACATCCTTTTTTTTCAGAATTGCCTGTCTAATGGTCACAGCCTTTGTGCAGTTCCATATTTTATTTCACTTTCCTATGGAGAGAGAGTAAATGTGGTGCTCTGTATAGTATTATGGGGCACTATATATAATGCTTGTGTCCTTAAGAACTCAGTTTGAAATTATGTGATTTAACTGACCATTAAATACAGTATAATTACATAACCATTAAGCACATATTAAAAAGACAATGCAATAGGACTTAATTTTATATGAGTAGTAGGCAACGTCAAACATTCTGTGATTTAGGCACTTCCCAGCATCATCATCATATCAATCATTATTAAAACAGTCAACGGACGCAGCATGCTGCACAATATTACGTTTTATAAGAGAACAGGAGGCCATAGCAGCAGATTCTGAAAGATCGGATAGTTGGGAGTAAAAATGATCCATCAATGTGTGTTTAGGTGCAGCTGACACCTTTTGGTTTCTTCTTAGAAATAGCCATTCTGCAGATATTTTATCTTATCTTACAAGTGAAAATCCCAAGATGAAAGCATAGAACCATAAGGACTGTGTAGGATGATACAAGACAGAGGCGATAAGTAACAGAGGATATATGGCAAACATTGAGGGAGGTGATAAAAATCTAATTTGTAGGTTTAAGACAAGTTACCAAATGATTCATATTTACACACCACATGAGGTCATCCAGCGGGTGCAATAGGATTCAAATGCTGCAGAGTCCAATGTTCAGGACAGCCCTCTGCTGGTGCATACCCATGAAGGAGTGTAGAAGGGCAGGGTTTAGAGGTTATACCCATACAGGTTGAATGTACATGAAATGGAAATAGAGTGGGATCCTGAAGAAATTGTGCAGCCGATAATTTAGCTGGTCAGCAAAAGTGCCACTTAGATACACTAGAACAACCCATGGGACACATCAGTGGCAAATCTCCAGGTGCTAGATGCAATCAGGTGTCAAATAATAAAAGAAGACATGACAGTCAACAATACTTTAAGCACTCAAACATATAGGTGTCCCCCGGACAATACAGCAGATTAAGGTTTATTTATACAGCAACACTGCTACTTTAAACAATAAAGCAAAGCCCAAGCTAAATTATGCTGTTTTCCAGACCTAGTACAGGTCCACAGCTGATAGACGGCACAGGGAATAAAATCTGCAGATGGAACAGCTGTGCAGGTGAGTACACCAATATTGAGAGGGCAGTATAGCTTGATACTGCTCTTGGCATACACCATGTAGTCCCATGTAGCCCTGAAAATAATTGAAAAAGAGCAAGCTAAGAAAAAGTAGCCATTACTTGCTTCTTCTTGCTTGCCAGCTAGTTCTGCCCCCTAATTACTTATTTTTATAATGCTTAAAGGGATACACAACCCAAATGTTTTCTTTCATGATTTAGATAGAGCATGGCATTTTAAGCAACTTTCTAATTTACTCCTATTATAATTTTTTCTTTGTTCTCTTGCTATCTTTATTTGAAAAAGCAGTAATGTAAGTATAGGAACTGGCCCATTTTTGGTTTAGAACCTGGGTAGCACCTGCTGATTGGTAGGTAAATGTAGCCACCACTCAGCAAGCGATACTCAGGTGCTGAACACAGCAGCTCTCATTCTATTGGATTATTCGTCATCCAATAGAATGAGGGCTGCTTAAATCCTATTGGCTGATTTGAACAGCCAATAGGATTTTAGCAGCTCTAATTCCTATTGGCTGATTCAAATTTTTCAGCCAATAGGAATGCAAGGGACGCCATATTGAATCGCGTAACTTGCATTGAAGATTCAGTGTACGGTGGCGACCGTATGAAGAGGATGCTCCGCGCCGAATGTCTTCAGGATGGACCCGCTCCGCGCCACCGGGATCAAGATAGAAGATGCCGTCGGGATGAAGATAGAAGAGGTCGTCTGCATGAAGACTTCTCAACGCCATGAGGACTTAGCTGCCTGGATGAAGATCGTTCAAGCGGGACTTCAAAAACTGTAAGTGGATCGTCGGGGGGTTTTGTTTTAAGTTTTTTTTTTTGGGTGAGGTTTTTTTTTAGATTAGGGTTTGGGCAGCAAAATAGCTAAATGCCATTTTAAGGGCAATGCCCATAAAAATGCCCTTTTCAGGGCAATGGGTAGCTTAGGCTTTTTAGCTAGTTTTTTTGTGGGTTTGGTGGGGGGTTGTAATGTTAGTGGGTCTTTGTAATTTTTTTTCAGGTAAAAGAGCTGTTTAACTTAGGCCAATGCCCTACAAACGGCCCTTTTAAGGGCTATTGGTAGTTTATTCTAGATTAGGTTTTTTATTTTGGGGTGTTTTTAAAAAAAAATGGGTATAAGAGTAGAAATAATTTTTATTATTTTTGATAATTTGTTTGTTATTTTGTGTAATGTATTTTTTTTGTTTTAGGTTGGGTTTTTATTTTTAGATTAGGGTTTGGGTAGCAAAAGATCTAAATGCCCTTTTAAGGGCAATGCCCATACAAATGCCCTTTTCAGGGCAATGGGTAGATTAAGTTTAACTTTATCTTTATTTTGTGGGTTTGGGGGATGGGGGTTTGTATACTGTTAGGGGGTGTTTGTTTTCTTTTGTAGCAAAAGAGGAGTTAACTTTAGGGCAATGCCCTACAAAAGGCCCTTTTAAGGGTCCCCAAAAGGCCTTTTCAAGGGCCCTTGGTAGTTTATTCTAGATTAGGCTTTTTTATTTTGGGTAGTTTTTAAAAAATTTTTTTTAAAGGGTATTAGAATAGGAGTATTTTTTTATTTTTTGTAACGTTAGTTTTTAGTGTAAGGCAGGTTAGGTTTTATTTGACAGGTAAATTTGTATTTATTTTAACTAGGTAGTAAGTAAATAGGTAATAACTATTTACTAACTAGTCTACTTAGTTAAAATAAATACAAATTTACCTGTAAAATAAAAATAAAACCTAAGCTAGCTACAATATAACTTAGCTTAGGTTTTATTTCACAGGTACGTATGTATTTTATTTTAAATAGGAATAATTTACGCCTAGATTTAGAGTTCTGCGTTAGCCGTCAAAACCTAACGCTGGTTTTTACCGCCCGCTGGTATTTAGAGTCAGTCAGGAAAGGGTCTAACTCTCGCTTTCCAGCCGCAACTTTTCCATACCGCAGATCCCCCTATGCCAATTGCGTAGCCTATCTTTTCAATGGGATCGTTCTAACGCCAGTATTTAGAGTCTTGGCTGAAGTGAGCGTTAGAAATCTAACGACAAGACTCCAGCCGCAGAGAAAAGCCAGGAGTTAAGAGCTTTCTGGGCTAACGCTGGTTCATAAAGCTCTTAACTACTGTGCTCTTAAGTACACTAACACCCATAAACTACCTATGTACCCCTAAACCGAGGCCCCCCACATCGCCGCCACTCTAATAAATGTTTTTAACCCCTAATCTGCTGACCGCACACCGCCGCCACCTACGTTATCCCTATGTACCCCTAATCTGCTGCCCCTAACATCGCTGACACCTACATAATATGTATTACCCCTAATCTGTCCACCCCAATGTCGGTGCCACTTACCTACAATTATTAACCCCTAATCTGCCGACCGGACCTCACTGCTACTATAATAAATGTATTAACCCCTAATCCGCCTCACTCCCGCCTCAAAAACCCTATAATAAAAAGTATTAACCCCTAATCTGCCCTCCCTAACATCGCCGACACCTAACTTCAAGTATTAACCCCTAATCTGCCGACCGGACCTCGCCGCTACTATAATAAATGTATTAACCCCTAAAGCTAAGTCTAACCCTAACACTAACACCCCCCTAAGTTAAATATAATTTTATTCTAACTAAATAAATTAAATCTTATTAAATAAATTATTCCTATTTAAAGCTAAATACTTACCTGTAAAATAAATCCTAATATAGCTACAATATAAATATTAATTATATTGTAGCTATTTTAGGATTAATATTTATTTCACAGGCAACTTTGTATTTATTTTAACTAGGTACAATAGCTATTAAATAGTTAATAACCTAGTTACCTAGTTAAAATAAATAAAACATTACCTGTAAAATAAATCCTAACCTAAGTTACAATTAAACCTAACACTACACTATCATTAAATAAATTAAATACAAATACCTACAAATAAATACAAATAAATACACTAACTAAAGTACAAAAAATAAAAAAAGAACTAAGTTACAAAAAATAAAAAAATAATTTACAAACATTATAAAAAGATTACAACAATTTTAAGCTAATTACACCTACTCTAAGCCCCCTAATAAAATAACAAAGCCCCCCAAAATAAAAAAAATTCCCTACCCTATTCTACATTTAAAAGATACCAGCTCTATTACCTTACCAGCCCTTAAAAGGGCCTTTTGCGGGGCATGCCCCAAAGAATTCTGCTCTTTTGCCTGTAAAATAAAAATACAACCCCCCCAACATTAAAACCCACCACCCACATACCCCTACTCTAACCCACCCAAACCCCCCTTAAAAAAACCTAACACTACCCCCCTGAAGATCTTCCTACCTTGAGTCGTCTTCACTCAGCCGAGCCGAATTCTTCATCCAAGTGGGGGCTGAAGAGGTCCATCATCCGGCTGAAGTCTTAATCAAAGCGGGGGCTGAAGAGGTCCATCATCCGGCTGAAGTCTTCATCCAAGTGGGGGCTGAAGAGGTCTTCCATCCAGCTGAAGTCTTCTATCAAGCGGCATCTTCAATCTTCTTTCTTCCGGCTCCATCTTCATCCCGCCGACGTGGAACATCCTTCCTCCAAGACGAACTCCCAACGAATGAAGGTTCCTTTAAAGGGACAGTATACACTCATTTTCATATAACTGCATGTAATAGACACTACTGTAAAGAATAAGATGCACAGATACTGATATAAAAATCCAGTATAAAACGGTTTAAAAACTTACTTAGAAGCTCCCAGTTTAGCTCCGTTGAAAAGGTAGCTGGAAAGCCCACTGCAAGTAGGAAATAAGACACTCCCCCCTCCCCCTTCTTTTGCATATGAAAAGACCATTTACACAAGCAGGAGCAAGCTGGAGAAGGTAGCTGACAGTATTCACATAAAACTTTGGGGCTTGGTTAGGAGTCTGAAAATCAGAGCAATGTTATTAAAAAATAAGCAAAACTATACATTTTTTTTTAAAAAAAAACCTTTATGGGCTATATAAATAGATCATCTACAAAACATTTATGCAAAGAAAAAATGAGTGTATAATGTCCCTTTAAGGGACGTCATCCAAGATGGCGTCCCTTCAATTCCGATTGGCTGATAGGATTCTATCAGCCAATCGGAATTGAGGTAGGAAAAATCTGATTGGCTGATTGAATCAGCCAATCAGATTCAAGTTCAATCGGATTGGCTGATCCAATCAGCCAATCAGATTGAGCTTGCATTCTATTGGCTGATCGGAACAGCCAATAGAATGCGAGCTCAATCTGATTGGCTGATTGGATCAGCCAATCCGATTGAATCAGCCAATCCGATTCAAGTTCAATCAGCCAATCAGATTTTTCCTACCTTAATTCCGATTGGCTGATAGAATCCTATCATTCTTTGGGGCATGCCCCGCAAAAGGCCCTTTTAAGGGCTGGTAATGTAATAGAGCTGGTATCTTTTAAATGTAGAATAGGGTAGGGAATTTTTTTTATTTTGGGGGACTTTGTTATTTTATTAGGGGGCTTAGAGTAGGTGTAATTAGCTTAAAATTGTTGTAATCTTTTTATAATGTTTGTAAATTATTTTTTTATTTTTTGTAACTTAGTTCTTTTTTTATTTTTTGTACTTTAATTAGTGTATTTATTTGTAGGTATTTGTATTAAAATTATTTAATGATAGTGTAGTGTTAGGTTTAATTGTAATTTAGGTTAGGATTTATTTTACAGGTAATTTTTGTATTTATTTTAACTAGGTAACTATTAAATAGTTATTAACTATTTAATAGCTATTGTACCTAGTTAAAATAAATACAAAGTTGCATGTGAAATAAATATTAATCCTAAAATAGCTACAATATAATTATTATTTATATTGTAGCTATATTAGGATTTATTTTACAGGTAAGTATTTAGCTTTAAATAGGAATAATTTATTTAATAAGATTTAATTTATTTCATTAGAATAAAATTATATTTAACTTAGGGGGGTGTTAGGGTTAGACTTAGCTTTAGGGGTTAATACATTTATTATAGTAGCGGCGAGGTCCGGTCGGCAGATTAGGGGTTAATACTTGAAGTTAGGTGTCGGCGATGTTAGGGAGGGCAGATTAGGGGTTAATACTATTTATTATAGGGTTTTTGAGGCGGGAGTGAGGCGGATTAGGGGTTAATAACTTTATTATAGTAGCGGTGAGGTCCGCTCGGCAGATTAGGGGTTAATAATTGTAGGTAGGTGGCGACAATGTTGGGGGCGGTCGATTAGGGGTTAATAAATATAATATAGGGGTCGGCGGTGTACTGAGCGGCAGATTAGGTGTTAAAAATAATATGCAGGGGTCAGCGATAGCGGGGGCGGCAGATTAGGGGTTAGTAAGTGTAAGGTTAGGGATGTTTAGACTCGGGGTACATGTTAGGGTGTTAGGTGCAGACTTAGGAAGTGTTTCCCCATAGGAAACAATGGGGCTGCGTTAGCAGCTGAACGCTGCTTTTTTGCAGGTGTTAGGTTTTTTTCAGCTCAAACTGCCCCATTGTTTCCTATGGGGGAATCATGCACAAGCACGTTTTTGAAGCTGGCCAGGTCTGTAAGCACCACTGGTATTTAGAGTTGCAGTGGGGGTAAATTATGCTCTACACTCCCTTTTTGGAGCCTAACGCAGCCCTTCTGTGAACTCTAAATACCAGCAGTATTTAAAAGGTGCGGGGGAAAAAATACACGCGTAGCTAACGCACCCCGCAGAACTCTAAATCTAGCCGTTAGTTAATAATTGTAACTTTAGTTTAGCTCTATTTTAATTATGTTAAAGTTAGGGGGTGTTAGGTTTAGGTTTAGGGTTAGTGTTACGTTAGGGTTAGGTTTAGGAGTTAATATAGTTTAATTTAGGTTGTTGCGATGTAGGTGGCTGGTGGTTTAGGGGTTAATAGGTTTATTTAGTGGTAGTGATGTGGGAGGCCAGAGGTTTAGAGGTTAATAGTTTTATTTTTAGGCGTCGGTGTTGGAGTGCGGCGGAATAGGGGTTAATAACTTTATTTAGGTGGCGGTGATATCGGGAGCAGTAGATTAGGGGTTAATAACATTATGTAAGTGTCGGCGATGTCGGGGGCAGCAGATTAGGGGTGTTTAGACTCAGGGTTTATATCAGGGTGTTAGGTTTAAACGTTAGTTTTTTTTTCCCCATAGACATCAATGGGGCTGCGTTACGGAGCTTTTCTTTCCGCGATCGCATGTGTTAGACTTTTTTCTGACCCGATCTCCCCTTTGATGTCTATGGGGAAAGCTTGCACGAGCACGTCAAAACAGTGCTTGTTTTTTGTGTGGTATGGAGCTTAAAAGCACCATAGGAGATTAAAGTATTCTCCTAAGGCAATTAGGAGAAGACTTCTCAAATATAGCCCAGATTTAAAAAAATATTCCCTGTACTTAAAATATAAATAGTATTAAAAAAGCATAATTAACATAAGGGATTACATTTCATACACTCCTCTGTGGGAAACTTAAATAATAACTTAACTATTTACATAATAACGTTTAATATAAACCTTAACATTAGCCCTAACCTACAAAGCACTCAACAGTCTAACTCCCAACTATATTTCCTCTCTCATTGTGAAATATTCCCTATCCCGTCCTCTTCGATCAACCTCTGACCTACGTCTCTACACTCCTATTATCTCTACATCCCACTCCTGCCTCCAAGACTTTGCACGTGCTGCTCCTGTCCTCTGGAACTCTCTACCCCGTTCCATTAGACTGTCTCCAACCTTGTATAGCTTCAGACGATCCTTGAAAAACCACCAATTCAGAGAGGCTTACCATCTCTCCTCCATCCCGCATCCGAACCAAACTAATACATGTACATGAACTGCCTGACTCACTGCTGCTAATACAACCAATGTAACAAGCTACCCCAACCTTATGTCTCTGCACCCTAAACCTGTAGACTGTGAGCTCTCCAGAGCAGGGCCCTCTTCCTCCTGTACTAGATTTGTTTCGTTTTGTTATGTTTTGTATTTTATCACAAATCTTTGTCATTGTATACCCCTATCATTGTACCCAGTGCTATGGAATTTGGTGGCGCTATACAAATAAATGATAATAATAATTATTATTTCTAACGTAAAAATAAAAACACAACTTCTTGGTTATAAAACCCGTGGGTCATGTTTATTGTGGCAACACAGGGAACCCAACGAACAGCACAAATAACATGGACCCGGGAGGTGGCAATCAGGTACCAGCTAATGTGTAGTAACCCATGCTAACAAGATGGGCTGTACCAGGGATACAGGAGATTAAGCAGAGCGTAGCTCAATGCAAGGATGGCTTAGGGAGTTCTCGGCTTCGAATCGCACAGACAGGGGACCCCCCAGACACGTGTCTGAGGACTTTACCCCTGTCCGGAAGTAGCTGTCACTCTACCTCGATCACATCCTGTCCCCTGACACTGCCTAACCACCACGAGTTTGCCCACATATTCAGGGCAACTCTCGCCTCCACCCACAACTCACACAAATAGGAGTAGGGACTGTCTCAAGTCTTCAATAAACAGGTCCATGCTATGGTCAGACAAATGCACCCAGGCACTTCGGTAGAGGCTCCGGTCAGCTGCCATAATGGTCCTGTGCTCCACAACAAAGCCTCTAAGCTCTAACATTAACTCTCTAAATAGCAATGCACAATTTTCTGCAAATCTCACATGCTCGCACAAGACCCCTCCAAGTTTTGCATTCTTTGACTGTGTACTAATTCTCCCACTCTAAAGGTCCCATGAAATGCCATAGCAAATGCTGCGGAAAAGAGCTGCACCTCATAAGCTGAGGATCAGACCTCAGGCAGAACCTGGAGTAACAGGATTAACCTATAATCGGTTATGGGTTCCCGTATGTCCTGCCGTCATACCTCCTACCTCCCTCAGCCCCGTAGAATTTGGCAAACCAAAAAGGTCTTGGAGTCAGGGTAAATAACTTACAGAAAAAGGATGCCGCCACTAACCTCGCTTTTATCGCACCCTTTTTTACCTGTCTACCTCTGAACTCCGCAAGCCATCGCAACAACCAGTCTTGCTCACCTGCACAGGATGAAAATCCCTGAACCTCACAGAAGAAAACCCATTCTTCTTAATGCCTCATGTATGATTTCCATGTGGAAGGTGCCAGAGAAGCCTTTAGTAGTGGTATCAGTGACTGCCATCCAGGGCCACCTGCCAAAGGAAAGGAGGACAAGGAACACCATGAATCACGGCATTAGGCGCAACCTTCCTAAAGGTCTCCCATTGCAAACGGGAAAGAGCATCAGCTATGATACTAGAAACCCCAGGGACATGCCTCGCCTGAAACTCAATGTTCCGTTTAAGGCATCCCAAGACCAGAATCCAAAGATATCTTATCACTGCTGGGGACGATGAAGAGAGCCTATTGATGGCGGAGACCACACTCATGTTGGCTGTCCATAAAACAACTGATCTGTCCCTTAGGTCGTTACCCCATATCTACAATGCAACCAATATGGGGAAGATCTCCAGGGGACAACGGTTCCTGGTAAGCCCTTTGACTGTACATTCAACTGGCCATGGCTCTGCACTCCACTTACCGTTGAGGTAAGCTCCATATCCAAAAGATCCTGCCGCATCTGTAAATAAATTAATGGAATGCGTGGACGTCTGAGGTTTGCGCCAAATGCAAATCCCATTGAAGTCCCTAGGGAACTGATGCTAAATCTTGAGATTGTTCCTTGTGTCTTTGTTAACCGCAATCCTTGGCATCGGGGAAGTTACCCCCGGTAACAGGCACTCCATTCTCTTGAGGAAAATTCTTCCCATTGTGATAACTCGCCCCGCGAAATTGAGCAGGCCCAGAAGGGATTGCAACTTTTTCAGCATGCAGAAAGCGGAAGAAGAAATTCTTCTAACCTCTGCCAGCATCTTCTGAATTTTATCTGCCGGGAGTCTACATTCCTCCACCACGGAGTCAATTTCTATCCCTAAGAATGTAAGACATGTATATGGGCCTATGGGCCTTCAGTTTTTTCTTCTGCCAGGGGGACACCAATTTTATTCATCAGAATTCTCATGGTGTGTAAGAGCATTCCCTGCTTCCAATGCAAGAAGGTTCTGAAGAATTCAAAGTAAGCGCAGGAGATCAAACTCCCCATTGGTAGACAACGATCAACATAGTCAGGTGAATTATCAATAATCGGAAAGCTGCCTCAACATCTAACTTTACCAGCATCCTGCCTTCCGCACTACCATAAGCACGTTGTGCTCAGCTCAGCCGGAATGGCATAATTTACCGACTTACCCTTGGGGAAGGAAAGGTGTTGAATCCTTCCCTGAATCCTTCTTCGGCACCACTCTTAATGAGGAAATAACCAACCCGGTATTGTTTTTTTCCTAAAGGGGCCTGCCATATGACCCAGTTAAACTTTCTTACCCAACTTCTCCTTAAGGGCATCAGGGAACCTGTATGCATATTTTAAATTCCTGCATGTTGTGAAGCCTATAACCATACCCTGAACAGGAATGATGAAGCCCTCCTCAAGGCCTTCCCTCAGTAATGCCACCGCACCCTTACCAGGGTACAAAGCGAGCCATGGTGTAATGTCAGGGTTCAGCCTGGAATTGAACCTGGGATCTGTCTCTATTTCTGCAGCTGTTATTTCCCAGCCTGTTGTTTTACCACTATGCCACCAGATGGCTTGATCACAGGAAAGGAATATTGTGTTTTTCTGTTTGCTGCAACTTTGGCTCTCTGGCTCCACCTGCTTGCCAGCTGAAAGAAATCATTTAATCAGCAGCCTGCTTTATCTGGGAGGTTTGTTTGCAATTTGGTGCTTTCACATTAAGAGTGATACTCTGAAAGACTCTCTGCTCCTGTATCCTGTGTGAAATACAGATTTGTTGGATTTCCTGGTTCCTGATTTCTGCTTCAACTTCTGACTACTCTTCTGGATAATCCCTTGGCACTGTGTTTCATTTTTGGACTGATTTCATGGCAATTGAGCTTGCCTAAAACTTCCTTTCCTAAGGACTGACTCAGGTACTTTTGCTTGCTTGTTTCCTGATACTACAAAGTTCCAATTGCAGTTTATGTAAATATCCTGTTTGTTTCTACAAAGTTCCAAATTGCAGTTTATGCAAATATCCTGTTTGTTTCTACAAAGTTCCAATTGCAGTCTATGCAAATATCCTGTTTGCTTCTACAAAGTTCCAAATTGCAGTTTATGCAAATATCCTGTTTGTTTCTACAAAGTTCAAGTCTACAGCATATGCAAAAATCCTGTTTGTTATTACAAAGCTCTGCATTCCTGCTTGTTATTACAAAGCCCTGCTTTCCTGTGCGTTATTACACAGTTCCAGTCTACAGCATATGCAAATATCATGTTTGTTATTACAAAGCTCTGCATTCCTGCTTGTTATTACAAAGCTCTGCTTTCCTGCTTGTTATTACAAAGCTCTGCTTTCCTGAGTGTTATTACACAGTTCCAGTCTACAGCATATGCAAATATCCTGTTTGTTATTACAAAGCTCTGCATTCCTGCTTGTTATTACAAAGCTCTGCTTTCCTGAGTGTTATTACACAGTTCCAGTCTACAGCATATGCACATATACTGTTTGTTATTACAAAGCTCTGCATTCCTGCTTGTTATTACAAAGAACTGTATTCCTGCCTTATACTACAACCTATAGACTTTGTCTTATCTAATTGCATATCTCTACATTGCTTTATCCTATAAATAAAACCATCTCCTTTATTTCCTAAAACGTTGTACCTGTTTAATTATGCCTAAAAGGAAAGACTCACGCAGACAAAACACAACATTAACCCCAAAACCTGACACCTCTGCACAACAGCTCCTTACTCCTGAACCTGCTCCCTTGCAGAGTATGACAGAGTATGACATGTAATTGCGGCCACCTTCAGCAGGGTGTCCGCCCTTACCTGAAGCAGCACCTTTTGGTCCTGCCCTATCCTGTTTCTCAATCTTTTTAATGCAATCTGTGGCTGGGTAAGACCCCCCCCCCCCCACAATTGCAGCATGCGTGCCAAAAGGAACATGAAGTTCCCAGTGCACAATGCTTGTCCTGCAATTTCCAGCACACACCAGTTGGACGCCTCCGGAATATGGTTGCAGAACGTACCTGTGGTGTACCCGTAAGAGAAGCAGAAGTACCGGGGACCCTTTCTGGACCCAGCGGTGCCCAAAGCCGCATCTCCACACATGCAAAGTTCAGGAGAGGGTTACCTATCATTTTCTTGCAAAAGGCCTCATCGTAATCACGCCCGGCTCCTTCGCGATAGTTCTCCTCAATAATTTCCATGTTGTCCATATACTTTAATATGGCCAAATTCTTATCAGGTCTCTTCTCTAAATAGCAAGAAGCATATACCCTGAAACATTTCCTCCACTCACGGAACTTATTTGGGCGTCGGAATTTTTTAGGCCCAGTCCCATCCTCAGCTCTCTCCTTTTGCCTATAGGTTTCCGCAGAGAGCTATAAGATATTAACGTATTTCCTGTCCTGACTGGACTTGACCATCTTAGTTTTAAGATGCTCATGCAGATCATATACAGACCAGGAGTGTGTGTCACCGGGGAGTGCCACCTTGCGGTTGGCAGGCCCACATATTTCAGTGAGTTTGGTCCAGGGTTGAGATGCCCTAGCTGACACATCAGAGGTAACAGGCCCTGAAGACCTTTGTAACCCTTTCCTAGCAGGCTCCTTATCTTCTGTCAACCACCTAAGCATCCTGTACATGCGTTTATGCCCTTTGGCGTCTAAACCCAAAGCCTTAACATTCTCAGAACCGGATGATGACCTGAAACCCCTAAACCCCACTGAAACTGAGGACTAACCAGCCTGTGTCCCTGTCATGGTTGGTAGAGTCACCACACCCGATGTCGATGGACGTTCATCCTCCGACAAGATGGAATCAGCACTGCTCTCCGTACCTCTCTCCAGGCCATTCCCTGAGTCTCCTGTAGTCGCCATATCGCTATCCTGAAAAACAGAATACAAGAGACGAGTACCATTTGGGGGAAGTTCAGCTCTCCCCCTCCCTGTTGACACTCATGGGCGCTTGCTGCGCCCTTCTCATGCTTGCACACCCTGGTCATCTTAAGAAAAAACCTCAATTTCATCACTAAAGTGAACTGTCTTAGGGGCCTGGGGTGAAGGCTTCCTATGACTTCTAGTCGATGCTATGTCCATATCTAGACTAAGAAATTGGGATGGGTGAGCCTGCTTAACTGCAGATCTAGTAACTACTCTCCTAGAGCTAGCCTGTGCTGACAAAACACGCTGGAGCCTAGTATCCCTAGACGCGCCTTCCATACCATCCATACCGACATCATGCCTGTGGAATCCGAGTCCACATCTGCCACATTCATGCTATGCCTTTGAGGTGCCTCTGCACCTTTATTGCGGCCTGTAGCGGCCTTTGCCGCCGATCGCGCACTTGCCCTTTTATTGGCCCCTTTTTTGCTTCCTGACCCAATTCCAGTCCCAGCTTGCCCCAAATTAGCTCTGCTGCCTCCCTTCTTGTTAGTGTTAAGTCTCTGGGCCCCCTGTGATATCTGAGAGCCTGCTGCCCATTGAGACGATCCACCCGGAGCTAAAGTTCCCCCACGCGGCACTCCTTTCTTACCTATGGAGCCGCACGGGGAACTCAATGCTCTCCTCTTCATGTCCAGGCATCGTATGGCGATTCCGGAAGTGGTGTCACCAGAAGTGATGTCACCAGATATACCGCTGCTAGAGGACCCGAGACCGGAAGTCATCGCAGAGAAGGCCGACACCACCGGAGGAGCACGTGGACCAATGGCAGCTGGACTGTGGAGGACCCGTTCGTAGCCCCGGACATTGCCCCCGCCAGCATCTGGAAAAGAGACACCGCCGCCATGATGAATTCACTGGACAAAGATGTTGAAGGCCCAGGTAAGGCCCCGGCGCTCCCAATACCGATGGAAGGGAATTGCATAGGCCAGGGAAATGGGATTGGAAAATTACTGGAGGGACCGCCTCAGCTATAAAATGTGAAGGCCCAGCCTGGGCCATAGGGCCCAATAACTCGGACGCTGCATCCAAGAGGCCTAAATCACCTTGTGCCCCCCAGCCATCCTCCGGATCAACGGCGTCCAACAAGGCCGGATCCGAAATTTCAGTAATAATCTTGAAACTGCCCCCCTCACCAGACCCACCCTAGGAAGGGACACGGAGAGGATTAAAGGGACACTGAAACCAAATTTTTTCTTTCCTAATTCAGATAGATTGTGTAATTTTAAGAAACTTTCTAATTTACTCCTATTATCAATTTTTTTTCTTTCCCTTGCTATCTTTATTTGAAAAAGAAGGCACCTAAGCTATTTTTTAGTTCAGAACCATGGATAGCACTTGTTTATTGGTCGGTTAAATTAATCCACCAATCAGCAAGGACAACCCAGGTGGTTTACCAAAAATTGGCCGGCATCTAAACTTACATTCTTGCTTTTCAAATAAAGATACCAAGAGAGTGAAGAAAATGTGATAATAGGAGTAAATTAGAAAGTTGCTTAAAATTGCATGCATGGTCTATCTGAATCACGAAAGAAAAATTTTTGGGTTTAGTGTCCCTTTAAGTAAATGGAGTATGACCAACCGCATCAGGTGAAGGTGCGATCCATTCCTCTGCTTCACTTACCTCCACGACTTCTCTTTCTGCAAATTCCTCTGGGGACTCCATAAATCATTTTGGAGGTACTTTTACTCTCTTAGAATGCTTCATGTGAAAACTTCAAAGAAACAAGCAGAAAGATGATTTGGACTTCCTGTACAGGTCTTAAAAAGGTAAGCCAAACCCCTCCTCTCTAACTTTAACATTTGTTTCACACACACACACACACACACACACACACACAATAACACTCCCACTCCTCCGTCCTGGCCCCTTAACCCTTATGTGCATTCCAGGCAATTTGCCTTACATTTCCTTTATATTTTCAAGGTATTGAAAAAAGAATATGTAATTGGATGCTGTTTTGGAATTTCCATACAACATTTATTGCACAATTTATATTATATAGACAGTAAATTATATTTACATTATATAACAGTGAAATGATGTAGCAACTTAAAATTAGACATGTTACTGCATTTATATAATTTATACAAAGAACATTTTCTCCTATGTGAAGATGATTGGGGTGTAAATATTTACAGTAAATACAGAGTAAAACACATATTAAATATTAGAATTTTATAAAAAAAATACTTTTTTTATGTTTTAAGGTATTTGAGTGGAAAGGGTTCCAAAGTGTTTGTGTGTGTGTGTGTGTGTATATATATATATATATATATATACACAGTATAAATATATATATATATATATATATTATAACAGATGAGAAGGGGATACAATTTTGGGAAAAGGACAGATATTCTTGCCTATTCTAGAGCACAAAAATATTAGTATTGTGTGCTAATACCGTTCAACTTAAATCAATACCAATTTTATTTTTGTGCCCATATAACAAGTTTAACATCTAGATGTCAGCTAGCTTGGGTGCGCTAAATCCCTTACATAATAGACTTCTATGGGGGTGCGCTGAAAAGTCATGTTGGCTAACACTCAAGCGATAAGCTGAAGGTGCGCTAAGGCTTGAAGGACTTTATATAAATGATATTAAGCTTTTAAATTTCAAACTCAAATCAGCCTATACAAATGCAAGGGTACGCCATATAAAGGGAGTACCTAACATTCAAAATTCAGTGGGCGGCTGGTGACCGCATGAAAAGGGACATTGGGACAAAAGATAAAAAAGATGCATGAAGACCGCTGCCAGGGTGAAGATAAGAAGTTAGATGAAGATCACCGCTGGGATGAAGATAAGAATATGAACCACCACCAGGATGAAGGTGGAGAGCCCGGATTAATCTTTGGTGAGTACCATCTTCAGGGTTTAGTCTTAGGTTTTTTCGGGGTGTTTTTTTTTTTTTTTCTCCTGGGTAGCAAAAGAGCTAAATGCACTTTTCCAGGCATTTTTTAGAGTAGTTTTTGTTAGACTTTTTTTTGGGGGGTGGGGGGCTTATTGTAGAGGTTTGTACACTTTATTTTTCAGAAAAAGAGCTGACACTTTAGGCAATGCCTTTTTTTTTAAGTGGTCTTTTAGAATAGGCATAATTCATTTTTATTTTTGGTAATTTGTAGTTTATTTTAATGGTAGGAATTAATGATTAGTTTGATTTTTTAAGTAATGTTTGGTTTTTATTTTTTTACACTAATGTCCGGTTTGTTAGTTTAAAAGTAAGGTAAGGTTAGGTTTGTATTTTTAAAGGTAAAGAGACACTGAAGCCCAAATTTTTCTTTTGTGATTCAGATAGAGCAGCAATTTTAAGCAACTTTCTAATTTACTCCTATTATCAATTTTTCTTCATTCTTTTGCTATCTTTATTTGAAATGCAAGAATGGTTAGATGCCGGCCCATTTTTGGTGAACAACCTAGGTTGTTCTTGCTGATTGGTGGATAAATTCACCCACCAATAAACAAGTGCTGTCCAGGGTCTGAACCAAACATTGTCTGGCTCCTTAGCTTAGATGCCTTCTTTTTCAAATAAAAATAGCAAGAGAACGAAGACAAATTGATAATAGGAGTAAATTAGAAAGTTGCTTAAAATTGCATGCTCTATCTGAATCACAAAAGAACAAATTTGGGTTCAGTGTCCCTTAAGGTTAGGTTTTTTACTTTTTCAGGTAAGTTTTTTTTTTTTTAAGGTACTGTTATTTCTTTTTTTACAGGTAAGGTTAGTCTGTTTTGGGGTAACTTAGGGGTGCTAAGTTAAGAGGTTTACTTGCTTAGTGGGTTACTTTGCAATTGGAAATGTGACGGTTTATGGGGTTAATAGTGTAGTGGGTACTTTGCAATGAGGGTTGTGGCGGTTTAGGGGTTAATTGTGTAGTGAGGACTTTGCGTTGGGCTATGTGGCAGTTTAGGGGTTATTACAGTAGGGGCCTTATGGCTATTTGAGTTAGCACGCCAACATGGGTGTTAGGTTTTTTCAACATTCCTCTCTCCATTGAGAGAAAGAGAGTTATTTAAATATAATGAACTCCTACTGGAATATTGTTATTATTATTGAATAGGCTCACATATTATTCTTCTGCCTAATTTTAATGCTGTGTTGTAACAATAACCGTATGCACAGAATGTGTTTCAGAGACGGGTATTGTCAATATTAATGGAAAGGTGTAAGAGCTTGGTGCTGTAATCTGTATAATTAGCGACAGATAAGTCTAAATTATACTATTACTATCAAATGTGTGTTTTGGTTGCAGAACTGAGTGGGTGGAGCAATTGAACGGTAGGTCGTCAATATTCCAGTAAGTTGCTTGCTTGCTCTGCTGCAAAGTGTGCCTGCAATTTTTTTTTAAATGTTAGCAACTATGATAATACCAGATTGTGCACTATTCTTAGCTCAGAATTGCAATAGGGAGAACTGTTGCGCTCCACTTATAATCTAGGCCTCTCTATTTTACATCTACAAACCAGGATTTCAAAGGGATTAAAGAGACCTGAAACACAAAAATGTTGTTTCATGATACAGACAGAGCATACAGTTTTAATTAACTTTCCAATCTACTTGCAGTATCTAATTTGCCTTGTTCCCATGATATCTTTTGTTGAAAGGCATACCTATGTAGGTCCAGGAGCTGGGAGCTAGCTGATGATTGGTGGATGCACAAATATACTTCTGATCATTGGCTTACTGATGGGTTCAGCTAGCTCCCAATAATGAATTGCTACTCCTTTAATAAAGCATACAAAGAGAACGAAGCAGAATTGATAATAAAAGAAAATTGAAAATGTGTTTAAAATTGCATAAAGAAAAAAATTGGGTTTTGTGTCCCTTTAAATTTCCAATTTGTCTTGATCAATTATTGTGAATAGTTAAAATGACATATTCCCTTTCTCTTTTCCTTTCTTCTTCCTTATCACTTTACTTTATCATTTTGTTTATTTTTTAGTATACTTTTAATTGATTTTTTCATATGATTTTTGTATAGTACAAACCAATTTAGCATACATTTTATTCCCAGGAATATTTTATATTAAAAGATTTTTTTTTTATTTGAAATTGAATTAAATTTACATTAGCTAATCCAAAAATCTCTATCACTTTATGATATATTCCAGCAGAGGGCAGTACTGCACTGATGACTGCTAAAGAATACATGGCAGTGGCTGACGCAGGAGAATCCATGGTGCCCTTAAAATGATAAAAAAAAATGACTATAGCTTACTAGTCAGGGTAAAAGAGTTACTTACCCAGAGGGCAACAGTTACTAGTGGACCAGTAGAAATTTCAAGCCATATATATATTTGAGTGTGGTGTGATGAGTTAAGTGCAATGAGACAATGGTCACTTGGGGGCTTGAGTTCCCACAAATAGGGCTAGATTACAAGTGGTGCACTTACTGCTGCGCGCACGTGGTAAGGGGTTTATCGTGGCTCTTTGCGTGCGTCGGAAGTCGCAAGTGTATCAAAAGTTGAAAGTAAACATGTCCGCTTGAGTGCAATTTAATTTAGTGTGCGTCACGATAGTGCGACTTCAGAGTTCTGGTTAACTGTGAAGTAATTTTAAAAAGTTGCACAAAACACATAAAAAAATACATTTTAAAGTACAGTTACATTGTCTACTAAAAATGATTTAAAAAATATTGCATAAAAATGTTATAAGGGCTCAAAGATATGAGGTCTTAATATGTATTTATATATATATATATATATATATATATATATATATATATATATATATATATATATATATATATATATATATATATATATATATATATATATATATATATATATATATATATAAATCAATGTAAATATTTGCATAGGAAATTAGTACATCTAGGCAAGTATCCCCGCTTGCTTTTCCCCAGAAATTCTTAATATACAATGTTTCCAATGCACAAGAGAGTTGTGGGTAAGATATGCAAATTAGATATGCAAATTCTCAGTTTTTTGCTTCCAAAATACTGTTTTGACACAGCGATCCTTTTAAAACAGGATTATGAGAGCAATAATATATATATATATATATATATATATATATATATATATATATATATATATCTTTATGTGTGTACATATGTATTTATATGTGTATATATGTATTTACAGACATACAATATATACACATATAAACATATATACTGTATATATACATACTGTATATACATACATATACATGTCTTAACATGTATGTGTATATATATATATATATATATGTGTGTACATACAGTATGTATTTATATGTGTTTATATGTGTTTATATGTATTTACAGACATATTTACACATATAAACACGAAAATACATATGTATACATATATAGACATATATAGCTTGTTCCGTGGAAAAACATTACAGAATGTGAAAATCAGTTGGCTGATTTATTTTTGTTGAATACAGAACTTCAATTTCTTAAATATTTTAGAATTGCTACGGAATGTGAGCTCGGTCCCATATTTCTTCTGCTGCTGACACTCATTTAATTAAAGAGACATTAAAAGGACACTGAACCCAATTTATTTTTTTCATGATTCAGATAGAACAAACAATTTTAAACAACTTTCCAATTTCCCTCTATTTTGAAATTTGCTTATTTCTCTTGATATTCTTTGCTGAAGGAGCAGCAATGTACCTTTGGGAGCTAGATGAGCAAATCAGGTGACCAAATTACAAAAGGCATATATGTGCAGCCACCAATCAGCAGCTAGCACTCGGCTAGATTACGAGTTTTGCGTTAAGGTAAAAAAGCAGCGTTAACAGGTCCTAACACTGCTTTTTTACGCCCGCTGGTATTACGAGTCTTGCAGGTATAGGTGTACCACACACTTTTTTGGCCTTACCGCAAACCAATTTACGTAAATTTTGTAAAAGGATTTTTTTCAATGGGACTTGCATAGCACCGGTGTTACGAGTTTGTCCTGACAGGCCAAAAAGTGAGCGATACACCCTCTGCCGCCAAGATTCCTAACGCATTTTAAAGTCAGTAGTTATGAGTTTTACGCTACAAAGCTGTAGCTAACTAAAGTGCTAAAAAGTACACTAACACCCATAAACTACCTATTAACCCCTAAACCGAGGTCCTCCCGCATCGCAAACACTAAAATAAAATTATTAGCCCCTAATCTGCCGCTCAGGACATCGCCGCCACTATAATAAACATATTAACCCCTAAACCGCCGCACTCCCGCCTTAACACTAGTTAAATATTATTAACCCCTAATCTGCCGCCCCTAACATCGTCGCCACCTACATTATACTTATTAACCCCTAATCCGCCGCTCCGGACATCGCCACCTACATTATACCTATTAACCCCTAATCTGATGCCCCCAACATCGCCACCACCTACCTACGTTTATTAACCCCTAATCTGCCATCCCCAACGTCGCTGCCACTATTCTAAATTTATTAACCCTTTAAACCTAAGTCTAACCCTAACCCTAACACCCCCTAACTTAAATATAATTTAAATAAAATTACTATCATTAACTAAATTATTCCTATTTAAAACTAAATACCTAGCTAGCTACAATATAACTAATAGTTACAGTGTAGCTATCTTAGGTTTTATTTTTATTTTACAGGCAAGTTTGTATTTATTTTTAACTAGGTAGAATAGTTACTAAATAGTTATTAACTATTTAATAACTACCTAGCTAAAATAAATACAAATTGACCTGTAAAATAAAACCTAACCTGTCTTACACTAACATCTAACCTTACACTACAATTAAATAACTTACCTAAATTAAATAAATTAAATACAATTAGCTAAATTACAAAAAACCCACTAAATTACAGAAAATTAAACTAATTGCACCTAATCTAATAGCCCTATCAAAATAAAAAAAGCCCCCCAAAATAAAAAAAACCCTAGCCTAACCTAAACTACAAATAGCCCTTAAAAGGGCCTTTTCTGGGGCATTGCCCCCAAGAAATCAGCTCTTTTACCTGAAAAAAAAATACACACATCTGAGGATATCTTGCCGCTTGGATGAAGACTTCTCCCGGTAAGTAAATCTTCGAGGGTTAGTGTTAGGATTTTTTAAGGGTGTATTGGGTGGGTTTTATTTTTAGGTTAGGGCTTTGGGCAGCAATAGAGCTAAATGCCATTTTAAGGGCAATGCCCATCCAAATGCCCTTTTCAGGGCAATGGGGAGCTTAGGTTTTTTAGTTAGGGTTTTATTTGGGGGGTTGATTGTGTGGGTGGTGGGTTTTACTGTTGGTGGGGGTGTTTGTATTTCTTTTTCAGGTAAAAGAGCTGATTTATTTGGGGCAATGCCCCGCAAGAGGTCCTTTTAAGGGCTATTGATAGTTTAGTTAAGGCTAGGTTTTTTTATTTTGGGGGGGGGGGGCTTTTTAATTTTGATAGGGCTTTTAGATTAGGTGTAATTAGTTTAAATATCTTGTAATTTGTTTTTTATTTTCTGTAATTTAGTGTTTTTTCTTTTTTGTAATTTAGCTAATTGTATTTAATTTATTTAAAGGGACAGTCAACACTTACTTTAACATGTTTTGATATTGAAAATAAAAAAACGGAGGTCTGCCTACACTATACCCCTCCTGCCTTGCCGCCTTGCTTCTGTCCTAATCAGCATAGCTAACTACACTAATACCCGGTAAATATGGATGCCGAACTCCCCCCACCATTACGTAGCTGCCTTCTTCTTCAACTGATAAGCAAATCAGAATCCAGTCCGCACGCGCGTCCATATTTACCGGGTATTAGTGTAGTTAGCTACGCTGATTAGGACAGAAGCAAGGCGGCAAGGCGCAAGGCGGCAAGGCAGGAGGGGTATAGTGTAGGCGGACCTCCGTTTTTTTATTTTCAATATCAAAACATGTTAAAGTAAGTGTTGACTGTCCCTTTAATTGTATTTAATTTAGGTAATTTAATTGTAGTGTTAGGTGTTAGTGTAACTTAGGTTTTATTTCACAGGTAAGTTTGTATTTATTTTAACTAGGTAGAATAGTTACTAAATAGTTATTAACTATTTACTAACTACCTAGCTAAAATAAATACAAACTTGCCTGTAAAGTAAAAATAAACCCTAAGCTAGATACAATGTAACTATTAGTTATATTGTAGCTAGCTTAGGGTTTATTTTATAGATAAGTATTTAGTATAAAATAGGAATAATTTAGGTAATGATTGTAATTTTATTTAGATTTATTTTAATTATATTTACGTTAGGGGGTGTTAGGGTTAGGGTTAGACTTAGGTTTAGGGGTTAATAAATTTAGAATAGTGGCAGCGATGTTGGGGACGGCAGATTAGGGGTTAATAAAAGTAGGTAGGTGGTGGTGATGTTAGGGGCAGCAGATTAGGGGTTAATAAGTATAATGTAGGTGTCAGCAATGTTGGGGGCAGCAGATTAGGGGTTCATAAGTATAATGTAGGTGGCGGCGATGTCCGGAGCGGCAGATTAGGGGTTAATAAATATAATGTAGGTGTCAGCGATTTTGGGGGCGGCAGATTAGGGGTTAATAAGTGTAAGATTAGGGGTGTTTAGACTCGGGATTTATGTTGGGTTGTTAGGTGTAAACATAAATTTTGTTTCCCCATAGGAATCAATGGGGCTGCGTTACTGAGCTTTACACTGCTTTTTGGCAGGTGTTAGACTTTTTCTCAGCCGGCTCTCCCCATTGATGTCTATGGGGAAATCGTGCACGAGCACGTATAACCAGCTCACCGCTGACTTTAGCAGCGCTGGTATTGGAGTGCGGTATGGAGCACAATTTTGCTCTACGCTCACGTCTTGCCTGTTAACGCCGGGTTGATAAAAACCTGTAATACCAGCGCTGTAGGTAAGTGAGCAGTGACAATAACGTGCAAGTTAGCACCGCACCCCTCATAATGCAAAACTCGTAATCTAGCCAACTGTTAGTGCATTGCTGCTCTTGCGTCTACCTAGGTATGCTTTAAAAAAAAAGGATATATAGAGATTGAAGTAAATTATTTAATAGAAATAAATTGGAAAGTTATTTAAAATTGTATGCTCTGTCCAAGTCATGAAAGTTGAATTTTGACTTTCGTGTCCTTAAAACTGCTGGGTACATCTACATTAGCATGGTTACTATTCTTCTACTGGCTGCAATAGATGTGATGACAACTCCCAAAGACTGAGTGTTTCTTGCACACGGACCTGGGTCTTTGATGCTTTATACAACTCTCAAACTATGCATAAACTGAACTTATTTGTGGCTCTTGCAGACTGGGTGGCACAGCAAACAGAATTTGGAGGATATCAATGGCACTCGTGCAAAATGGAGGTATGTTGAATTGCTGTGCTTGGGAAGAAAGGTCCAGCTGTGTCCCACTATTGAATTATTTCTTCTCTTGTATTCCCATTTTGCCTACAGTTTTTAGATATGACTTTAATTATCCTTTATGAAGGTAAACAGACCTGAGTTTTGGGGACATATAAAGTTTTAGAATGTAACTAGAGGCTGGACTGTTTAACTTTAGTCAAGTCAACCAGCCTGACATCCCCTTTGGAGTTCCTGGATTAAAAATAAGTGTTATTTTTTTCGTGCTCCGCTGAGGAGAAACATCTGGCAGAAGAGGGCTAGGAAGTGACTAATGCACATGAGTTGTTGCTTTCTCCCAGGGTCTTCATGTACTGACACTGTGGGACCTGGCAATAGAAGAAAAAGCCACAGCACAAAGGGAAGTGATGTGTGGATCCAGCCCCTTGTGCTGTCATGCAAAGCATATAGACCCTAGCAGTACAGTAGAGCAGGTTCACAGTAGACATGTGCACTGCGGAAAAATTTGTTTCGGTTAATTTCGGACCGAAACAGATTTTTTTGAATTTCGGATTGGTTCAAATTCGAATGTATTCATTTCGTATTCATTCGGATTTGGATGTATTCATTTCGGATTCGATTCGTAAATTCGGAAGTTCGGTATGTGTTATGTTGATTCAGATTGTTCCAAGTTACACAAATGGAATTATTTCACCGTTCTATCTCATTAAATTTAATTTTTATACTGAATTATATTGAATTGTATTGACTTGTATTGAATTTAATTGAATTGTATTGAATTGAATTGAACTAATTTGGATTTATTCATTACAAATGCATTCAGATTAGTTTAGTTTCATTGCTAGGGTAATTCTGAAATTTGAATCGATTCGAATCTCCGAATTTGGCAAATTCGTCTGAATTTCGATTCGGAACAAAACAAAACACACATGTCTAGTTCACAGACTGACACTGTGGGAACCTACAGCAGACAGCACCAATGCTGTACATTAACCTTTTCATGCTTACTGGGTAAGGGCAACAAATGCAGCAACACACACTTCTAAAAAAAAATTATTGCAGAAAGTGAAAAAAGTTCTGCTTCTGGGCAGGCCAGGTGTTCTTAATAGTTGAACCAGTGCACAGGTGAAGTAATCATCTGATCAGTAGCACCATGGTTACCAACCTGCTCTTACCCATCAGCTGATTATTTCACCTGCACACTGGTTCAGCAATAATCAAAAGCTGGCTTGTTGGGGGTACTTGAAGACTGCGGTTGAGAAACAATGCAATAGAATATAATCATTTATTCGGCAAGTGTAAAAAAAGAAAATTATACAAGGAATTTTTCACGGTACAAAGGTATCAGATGACAATGAACTAACAAAAACAATCAGCAGTGTAGAAATCTAACCATTAAATTTATTCACAAATAGTGACTTAAGTGTCATTTATTGTACCCAGGGGCGTATTATGGCCTAGGCCAACAATGCCGGTGCCTAGGTTAGCAGATTTAGGAGGGGCAGCACATCTACCCTATCCTCTCTCTAAAAGACAGCGCACTGTAAAGTTAGCGATAAAGTGCAGGCTTTTACAGAGAAGACAAGGCACGTGCGCTGATTAAGGTTGCTCTTCACAGGTAGTGCTCCTTTAAACCGTTGTTTCATTTAGAGCCGCCGCCATTTTTGCAGTGGAAGTGTTCTTGGTGAGAAACTTGCCCGGGGATATGCTTACAAGGTGAGGCTGGAGGAGAAGTTTGCTTTATTGATTTCATAATATATTCAAACAACATTTGCCTATATCAGTGACACATTCCCTGCTGCTGTTAAGCACAATCGAACCAATTCAGGATTTTACCTATGTCTTTATTTATTGAAATAAATTTGCTTTATTGATTTCATAATATATTTAAACAACATTTGCCTATATCAGTGACACATTCCCTGCTGCTGTTTAGCACAATCGAACCAATTCAGGATTTTACCTATGAGTTTATTGAAATAAATGTGTTTGTATTTTATAACAAATTTACTTTATTGATTTCATAACATATTCAAACAACATTTGCCTATATCAGTGACACATTCCCTGCTGCTGTTTAGCACAATCGAACCAATTCAGGATTTTACCTATGTGTTTATTGATATAAATGTGTTTGTATTTTATCACTTATTTGCTTTATTGATTTTATATATTTGCCTATACCAGTGACACATCCCCTGCTGCTGCTAGCGCACTCTCACCAATTTATATATTTCTTGAGGCTGGAGGAGAAGACCTTGTACCAATATGCTGCCTCCCCTTGCCAGCTGTGGTGGGTCTGCGGGCACAGTGCTTATTGCAGGTCTTAGTAACTAACAGACTGGGGGGGCTAGTTATCAAGCCGTCTACTTTTCTGGCTTCGCCGGCCCAATACGTCCGCCTAAGCTCGCCTACCTTCGCCGCCGCGGACCTTGAATACGTTCGCCTAAGTTATCAAATAAAGCTGTCAAAAAGCCGCGGGGCGATGAGCAGCGGACTGTGACAGTTATCACTCATCCGATCTCGCTGCCCTTCGGCTTTTTCCCAGCTTTATTGCTAGCCTGTCACTAAGCACTCACACTAAACTACACTGTTCTACCCCCTATACCGGCGCCTCAATAAAGTTACTAACCCCTAAACCGCCGCTCCTAGACCCCGCCGCAAGTCTTATAAATGTATTAACCCCTAAACCGCCGCTCCTAGACCCCGCCGCAAGTCTTATAAATGTATTAACCCCTAAACCGCCGCTCCCGGACACCGCTGCCACCTACATTATACCTAGTAACCCCTATCCTGCCCCCCCTATACCGTCGCCCTCTATTATAAAATTATTAACCCCTATCCTGCTGATCCCGCACCTCTCCGCAACTAAATAAATAGTTTAACCCCTAAACCGCCGCTCCATGAACCCGCCGCAACCTATAATAAATTTATTAACCCCTATCCTGCCCCCCACTACGCCGCCGCCACTGTAATAAAATGATTAACCCCTAAACCTAAGTCTAACCCTAACCCTAACGCCCCCCTAACTTAAATATTAATTAAATACATCTAAATAAATTAACTCTTATTAACTAAATAAATCCTATTTAAAACTAAATACTTACTTATAAAATAAACCCTAATATAGCTACAATATAAATAATAATTATATTCTAGCTATCTTAGGATTTATATTTATTTTACAGGTACCTTTCAATTTATTTTAACCATGTACAATAACTATTAAATAGTTATTAACTATTTAATAGCTTACCTAGCTAAAATAAACTGAAATTAACCTGTAAAATAAAAACTAACCTAAGTTACAATTACACCTAACACTACACTATACTTTAATAAATTATTCCTATTTAAAACTAAATACTTACCTGTAAAATAAACCCTAAGATAGCTACAATATAATTAATAATTATATTATAGCTATCTTAGGATTTATATTTATTTTACAGGTAACTTTGTATTTATTTTAGCTAGTTAGAATAGTTATTAAATAGTTATTAACTATTTAATAACTACCTAGCTAAAAGAAATACAAAATTACCTGTAAAATAAATCCTAACCTAAGTTACAATTAAACCTAATACTACACTATCATTAAATTAACTAAATAAACTACCTACAAATAACTACAATGAAATACAATTACATAAACTAACTAAAGTACAAAAAATAAAAAAAGCTAAGTTACAAAAAATAAAAAATTAAGTTACAAACATGTTCAAAATATTACAACAATTTTAAGCTACTTACACCTAATCTAAGCCCCCTAATAAAATAACAAACCCCCCCAAAATAAAAAAAATCCCTACCCTATTCTAAATTACATAAATTTCAAAGCTCTTTTACCTTACCAGCCCTTAAAAGGGCCATTTGTGGGGGCATGCCCCAAAAAGTTCAGCTCTTTTGCCTGTAAAAGAAAAATACAACCCCCCCCCAACATTAAAACCCACCACCCACATACCCCTAATCTAACCCAAACCCCCCTTACAAAAACCTAACACTAATCCCCTGAAGATCATCCTACCTTGAGTCGTCTTCACTCAGCCGAGCCACCGATGGAACTGAAGAGGACATCCGGAGCGGAAGAAGTTAATCCTCCAAGCGGCGCTGAAGAAATCTTCCATCCGATGAAGTCATCATCCAGGCGGCGCTGAAGAAGTCTTCGATCCGGCCGATGTCATCTTCAAAGAGGCGCTGAAGAGGTCTTCTATCCGGGCGAAGTCATCTTCCAAGCCGGGTCTTGAATCTTCCTTCCGCCGACGCGGAACCACCTTCTTCACCGACGGACTACGACGAATGACGGCTCCTTTAAGGGACGTCATCCAAGATGGCGTCCCCTCAATTCCGATTGGCTGATAGGATTCTATCAGCCAATCGGAATTAAGGTAGGAAAATCTGATTGGCTGATGGAATCAGCCAATCAGATTCAAGTTCAATCCGATTGGCTGATCCAATCAGCCAATCAGATTGAGCTCGCATTCTATTGGCTGATCGGAACAGCCAATAGAATGCGAGCTCAATCTGATTGGCTGATTCCATCAGCCAATCAGATTTTTCCTACCTTAATTCCGATTGGCTGATAGAATCCTATCAGCCAATCGGAATTGAGGGGACGCCATCTTGGATGACGTCCCTTAAAGGAGCCGTCATTCGTCGTAGTCCGTCGGTGAAGAAGGTGGTTCCGCGTCGGCGGAAGGAAGATTCAAGACCCGGCTTGGAAGATGACTTCGCCCGGATAGAAGACCTCTTCAGCGCCTCTTTGAAGATGACATCGGCCGGATCGAAGACTTCTTCAGCGCCGCCTGGATGATGACTTCATCGGATGGAAGATTTCTTCAGCGCCGCTTGGAGGATTAACTTCTTCCGCTCCGGATGTCCTCTTCAGTTCCATCGGTGGCTCGGCTGAGTGAAGACGACTCAAGGTAGGATGATCTTCAGGGGATTAGTGTTAGGTTTTTGTAAGGGGGGTTTGGGTTAGATTAGGGGTATGTGGGTGGTGGGTTTTAATGTTGGGGGGGGGGTTGTATTTTTCTTTTACAGGCAAAAGAGCTGAACTTTTTGGGGCATGCCCCCACAAATGGCCCTTTTAAGGGCTGGTAAGGTAAAAGAGCTTTGAAATTTATGTAATTTAGAATAGGGTAGGGATTTTTTTTATTTGGGGGGGGGTTTGTTATTTTATTAGGGGGCTTAGATTAGGTGTAAGTAGCTTAAAATTGTTGTAATATTTTGAACATGTTTGTAACTTAATTTTTTATTTTTTGTAACAGCTTTTTTTATTTTTTGTACTTTAGTTAGTTTATGTAATTGTATTTCATTGTAGTTATTTGTAGGTAGTTTATTTAATTAATTTAATGATAGTGTAGTATTAGGTTTAATTGTAACTTAAGTTAGGATTTATTTTACAGGTAATTTTGTATTTCTTTTAGCTAGGTAGTTATTAAATAGTTAATAACTATTTAATAACTATTCTAACTAGCTAAAATAAATACAAAGTTACCTGTAAACTAAATATAAATCCTAAGATAGCTATAATATAAGTATTAATTACATTGTAGCTATCTTAGGGTTTATTTTACAGGTAAGTATTTATTTTTAAATAGGAATAATTTATTAAAGTATAGTGTAGTGTTAGGTGTAATTGTAACTTAGGTTAGGATTTATTTCACAGGTACATTTCTCTTTATTTTAGCTAGGTAAGCTATTAAATAGTTAATAACTATTTAATAGCTATTGTACATGGTTAAAATAAATTGAAAGGTACCTGTAAAATAAAAATAAATCCTAAGATAGCTAGAATATAATTATTATTTATATTGTAGCTATATTAGGGTTTATTTTAAAGGTAAGTATTTAGTTTTAAATAGGATTCATTTAGTTAATAAGAGTTAATTTATTTAGATGTATTTAATTAATATTTAAGTTAGGGGGGGTTAGGGTTAGACTTAGGTTTAGGGGTTAATAATTTTATTACAGTGGCGGCGGCGTAGTGGGGGGCAGGATAGGGGTTAATAAATTTATTATAGGTTGCGACGGTGTAGGGGGGGCAGATTAGGGGTTAATACATTTAATATAGGTTGCGGCGGGTTCAGGGAGCGGCGGTTTAGGGGTTAATACATTTAATATAGGTTGCGGCGGGTTCAGGGAGCGGCGGGTTAGGGGTTAATACATTTATTATAGTTGCGGTGGGCTCCGGGAGCGGCGGTTTAGGGGTTAATATGTATAGAGTAGCTTGCGGTGGGCTCCGGGAGCGGCGGTTTAGGGGGTAATAACTTTATTTATTTGCAGCGGTGTAGGGGGGGTCAGATTAGTGGTGTTTAGACTCGGGTACATGTTAGGGTGTTAGGTGTAGACAGCTCCCATAGAAATCAATGGGATGTCTGTCAGCAGCGAACTTGTACTTTCGCTATGGTCAGACTCCCATTGATTCCTATGGGATCCGCCGCCTCCAGGCTGGCGCTTTGAAAACCAGGTACGCTGGGCCGTAAAAGTGCCGAGCGTACCTGCTAGTTTTTTGATAGCTAGCAAAAGTAGTGAGAATGTGCCGCACTTGTGTGCGGAACATCTGGAGTGACGTAAGAATCGATCTGTGTCGGACTGAGTCCGGCGGATCGAAGCTTACGTCACAAAATTCTACTTTTGCCGGTCTCGAGCCTTTGATAACTAAGGCGTATCAGCCTCGCCACAAATACGCTGCGGAATACGCAGCGTATTTGAGGTTGACGGCTTGATAACTACCCCCCTGGATGCGTCTGTGCACTGCTTAGATCACCTTGTGATGTCTAATCATAAACTCTCAGCGCTAATGTATGTTAGCTACTAATAGCTAGCTTTCTCTGCATTCATGTGATGTATAATCATAAACTCTCAGCGCTAATGTATGTTAGCTACTAATAGCTAGCTTTCTCTGTATTGATGTGATGTCTAATCATAAACTCTCAGCACTAATGTATGTTAGCTACTATTAGCTAGCTTTCTCTGCATTCATGTGATGTCTAATCATAAACTCAGTGCTAATGTATGTTAGCTACTAATAGCTAGCTTTCTCTGCATTCATGTGATGTCTAATCATAAACTCTCAGCACTAATGTATGTTAGCTACTATTAGCTAGCTTTCTCTGCATTCATGTGATGTCTAATCATAAACTCAGTGCTAATGTATGTTAGCTACTAATAGCTAGCTTTCTCTGCATTCATGTGATGTCTAATCATAAACTCTCAGTGCTAATGTATGTTAGCTACTAATAGCTTGCTTTCTCTGCATTCATGTGATATCTAATCATAAACTCTCAGTGCTAATGTATGTTAGCTACTAATAGCTTGCTTTCTCTGCATTCATGTGATGTCTAATCATAAACTCTCAGTGCTAATGTATGTTAGCTACTAATAGCTAGCTTTCTCTGCATTCATGTGATGTCTAATCATAAACTCTCAGTGCTAATGTATGTTAGCTACTAATAGCTTGCTTTCTCTGCATTCATGTGATGTCTAATCATAAACTCTCAGCGCTAATGTATGTTAGCTACTAATAGCTTGCTTTCTCTGCATTCATGTGATGTCTAATCATAAACTCTCAGCGCTAATGTATGTTAGCTACTAATAGCTAGCTTTCTCTGCATTCATGTGATGTCTAATCATAAACTCAGTGCTAATGTATGTTAGCTACTAATAGCTTGCTTTCTCTGCATTGATGTGATGTCTAATCATAAACTCTCAGCGCTAATGTATGTTAGCTACTAATAGCTTGCTTTCTCTGCATTCATGTGATGTCTAATCATAAACTCTCAGCGCTAATGTATGTTAGCTACTAATAGCTTGCTTTCTCTGCATTCATGTGATGTCTAATCATAAACTCTCAGTGCTAATGTATGTTAGCTACTAATAGCTAGCTTTCTCTGCATTCATGTGATGTCTAATCATAAACTCTCAGTGCTAATGTATGTTAGCTACTAATAGCTTGCTTTCTCTGCATTCATGAACCCATGGAGTAAATAGTAAATGGACACTTAAAAAGTTTCATTACTTGAATGAAGGTAATTACTGTATGTCCTTCAATGTGAAGGGCAGTGATTGTTTCAAAGTGTATTCTTCTTTTCCCTCCCTTCCTCTTCTCTCCCTTTCTCCCTCCTTTCCTCCCTCAACTCCTTTCCTCCCTCAACTCCCTTCCTCCCTCAACTCCCTACCTCCTTCATCTCCTTCCCTTCTATCTTTCTTTCCCTCCCTCCCTTCTTACCCTCTCTCCCTTCTTTCTCTCAACTCCCTCCCTTGCTCCCTTCTTTGCCTCCCTTCTTTCCCTCCCCCTGTTCTCCTCTCCCGCCCCACTTTTCTCTTCTCTCTCTCCTTCTCTTTCCATCTTTCCTTTCCCTCCTTTTCTCCCCTCTCCTTCTTTTCTCTCCCTTCTCTCAGGGAGAAAATAGTATGAGATGCATGCAATTCAACCCACCTGTATGCAAGTGTTTTGCTAGCCCATTTTCTTTCGAATTGTTATGAAAAAAAACCCCAACATTTTACACACTGACCCAAAAAAATATTAAGGGGAAAAAAGGCCTAAAACCTTTGGGGAATTTTGAATGCCTAGGGCAGCACAAAACCTAAAGATCTTACCAAAAGTGAAATAAGAGAAGTATTCGTGTTTGCTATTTTAATAACCTGGAGGGAAAAAACTATTCAGAAAAAAATGTATACAGTACTTTGTCTTATGACTGTCAAAAGCTTTGTCCCTTGTATTCCAAAGCCAGTAGTTTCTATGCAGACTTGAAGCAGGTGCTGCTTTTGAACAATTAGATTTCAATAACGATATAATTGTCTTAAAGGAACACGAAACGTGCATTTTTTCTTTTATGGCTCAGATAGAGGAAAATAATACCTTTATAAACAAAGGGCGGAGACAGTGCTAAAGATAAGGCAAATAAAGCCAACAACCAAATATTTATATGAAGTGTTTTTTTAATATATATAACATATTAATAAGGAATATATAAATATAATACTTGCACTAAAAAATCTGTCGCTTTAGACCTCAATACTGCAATTGAAAACATAGAAGTCACCTTCTTCAAGGATAAGTGTATTAAATGAATTGTGAATCCGTACCCAATTGTTGACGGTTTTTGTTTTTTGGGGAATTTTTTTTTTTCTTTTTCTTTTTTTTCTTTTCTTCCTTTTCCCCGTATGAAAGGATAGGAAAATAGGAAAAACATGTATTAACAGCTTAACATGTTTAATCACTTATGTATTTCCTTTTTTTTTTTTTTAAAGATAACAAAAGAGAATATAATATATTATTGTGCTTTATTGTCGTTTGTTTTGTTCTTATAATAAGTCCTGTTGTCAATGATTGAATGTCACATCTTGTTTCTTTGATATGTTTATGATTTGTAATGGTATTCTATAAAAAAATAAAAATGTAAGTCACAGACGGGTAAATCCTCTCGAACCACAAATTACTACGCGTTTCAGCGACAAAATCCTTTTCATCAGGTGCCATAGATTGCAGTAGTGACAACTTCCTTTGTATAGCGAATTGCACACCTGACCCCTCTTAATCGAGTTAAGATGGATATTTGGGGGTACATAAATAAACTGGTACAATCTAAAAAGAAGTTAATACATTTCAAAAGAAACATAGAATCCAATATACGGAACATTATATAGTGATTACATGTAAGAATAAACACAGATGGTTGGTGTAACACTAAAATGAAAAAGACATGGAGCGCAAGGAAGAAAACAGAGAACAGATCATTGTGCAGTATATCAGATTTTAAAATGACAATTTATTAATGACAAAAAACAAACTCACAAAACAAACCCTCAAACAATATGAGGTATGTAGCAGCGTCTTGTATAGATGTTACTATACGTTTTCACAATATCCAGTTTCACCCTGCTGGCTTATCTGGTTGTGTTTCTTACACAGAGTCAGGATATATTGTCTTTGTTGTAGTCCTTCCAAAACAGAGATTTCCCTCCTACGGTGGTTCAATCTGTATAGCCGGCAACAGATTCTCCTAACCTGGAGGGACTGGATGGTCACAACCAGATAAGCCAGCAGGGTGAAACTGGATATTGTGAAAACGTATAGTAACATCTATACAAGACGCTGCTACATACCTCATATTGTTTGAGGGTTTGTTTTGTGAGTTTGTTTTTTGCTATTAATAAATTGTCATTTTAAAATCTGATATACTGCACAATGATCTGTTCTCTGTTTTCTTCCTTGCGCTCCATGTCTTTTTTGTTTTAGTTTCTATCTCATCGCTACCACACCAGTGATTTAAAAGGAGCTGCACAAGAAAAAAGTGAATCTCTTTTATTTTTGGACATTTCCATACAAGCATTTAAAGAGACACTACCTGCAAGAAAGTAGGAAGTTTTATTTTATTATTTATCTATTTTTATTGTACTGAATGCTTTAATATCATTGGAATTTATATGCAATTTTTTATGTTTTAAAATATCACTTAGATTTGGCTTGCTAAGCAGTATCATAAGGTTATAGGTGTTTGGCGCTTTTCAAAGTGTTTGTTTGTTGGTGTAACACTGCTGATCAAATTACAGCATGGACTAAACATCCGGTCCTATTGTCAATGTTAAAATTTGATTGACAAACGGGTCAACCAATCTGCTACTATAAAAATCTTATTTGGAAAGCATTATACAAACATAAGCATTCTTAGTAAATAGCCTTAATAACTTTATGAAATCAAATTTGTAATCTTGCAACTAAAGATAAATTTCACAGAACATGGAATTATGTATCTAAAAAAAAAAATCAAAATTAATTGCACATTTATAGTTAAAAAAAAACGTAGTATATGATTGGCATGACAACCAACCAAGTTGATGCAACCTGACCGGCACAATTTTCAACCAATTAGGTAAGTTTGAGCTTGTAGCCCTTTTAACCCAATCAACAAAGAAAGTATAATGTATGATTGACATGGCTCCCAACCAATCAAATCAAAGCAAAAGCCAAACGGAGATTCTATCAAAATTAATACAACCTGGCTGGGTTGAAACTCGTCCAATTGGGTTAGGTTAAATTGGTTACCATGGCAGCAAAATATGCAAAACAATTTAGTATAATAATGAACTAAGATTAAACTCAAATAGCCACTCTAACAATAATTAGAACTGGGGTGCATACAAAGGGGCCTATCTATCAAGCTTTGAAAGGAGTTTGCCAGGAACAGCAGTTATGAAGCAGCGGTCACAAAGACCGCTGCTCCTTAACCTGTCCGCCTGCTCTGAGCAGGCGGACAGACATCGCTGGAAATCAACCCGATCAAGTACGATTGGGTTGATTGATACCCCCCTGCTGGCGGCCCATTGGCCGCGAGTCTGCAGGGGGGCGTTGCACCAGCAGCTCTTGTGAGCTGCTGGTGCAATGCTGAATACGGCGAGCGTATTGCTTGCCGTATTCAGCGAGATCTGGCGGACCTGATCCGCACTGTCGGATCAGGTCCACCAGACTTTCTTAAATAGGGGCCAATATCTCTGATTGGCACGGCTTCCCAAAGGGACACTGAACCCAAATTTTTTCTTTCATGATTCAGATAGAGCATGCAATTTTAAGCAATTTTCTAATTTTCTCCTATTATAAATTTTTCTTCATTCTCTTGCTATCTTTATTTGAAAATCAAGAATGTCAGTTTTGAAGCCGGCCCATTTTTGGTTCACAACCTGAGTTGTGCTTGCTGATTGGTGGCTAAATGCACCCACCAATAAACAAGTGCTGTCCAGGGTCTGAACCAAAAATTGGCTGGCTCCTTAGCTTAGATGCCTTCTTTTTCAAATAAAGATAGCAAGAGAATGAAGAAAAGTTGATAATGGGAGTAAATTAGAAAGTTGCTTTAAATTGCATGCTCTATCTGAATCATGAAAGAAAAAAAGTTGGGTTTAGTATCCCTTAAGGAACCAAGTTGCTCAGGATTTAAAATACTGAGATCTAGGTGAGTATTGAGTATCTAGAATGAGTATGATGATCTGTATCTAGAATAGATACACTGAAGATTTGTAACTAATATCTTACTATAGTGTGTGTATTTCAATTCAATCTATTGTATGAGTTATAGAAGAATGTATAAAAAAACTATCAGGATTGGGGTCCCAATCCCTCTGGTAGGGGGGGTCCCAAACCATAATAAGAGAAAAAAAGGAGTTTGTGGAACCTAAAAGATCATGAACCACAAACAGGTCATGTTCAGGAAATAGTGCTGCCATCTAGTGTTCTTGCTAATGTATAACATTCTTGCTGCCATATAGGGCTGCATGCTACTGAATTTACCTTTCTGCTTTTCAAAAAAGGATAACAAGAAAACTGTGAACATTTAATAAAAGAAGTACATTTGAAAGTTGTTTAAAAATGAATGTTCTATCTGAATCATGAATGAAAAATGTGGGGTTTTATGTCCCTTTAATGTGATATCTTCTCCTTTATATACAAAACAATGCACCTGCAGATGGTGGATTTTCGCTAGCTATATACATGGAATCACCTGTTTCATTTTCATTTTAATCTTATTGTTAATATTTTAGGTCTTCCATGTTATGTGTGCTATTTAATGGAACAGTCTACTTGATTATTTGTTATGTTTAGAAAGATAGATAACACCAATACTACCCAAATAGCCCAACATTAATATACTTTATAACCTCTAAATCTCTGCCTGTTTCTAAGCCCCTTTACAACCAGACAGTGCTAGTTCATGTGTGCCATATAGAAAACATTATGCTCATTACCATGGAGAAGGATAATAGTTATGCAGGGACCAGCACTAATTGGCTAAAATGCGAGTTTGTAAAAAGCACTGAGATAAGGGGCAGTCTGCAGAGGATTAGATAAAGGCTTAGATACAAGGCAATCATAGAGGTAAAAAGTATATTATTATAACAGTGTTGATTAAGCAAAACTGAGGAATGGATAATAAAGGGATTATCTATATTTTTAAACCATACACATTTTCAAGTAGACTGTCCCTTTAAGTAAGTTTTCACCTGTCAGCTGACACTGGAGTTTACTATACCAATTGTCTACGCTATTCATTTACAGAATGGGGGTTAAACTTGTTTTGTCACCTTAAATATTATTTAGAATTGTATTATGGTTTATTGAGGCATATGACAAATTTAAAGTATCCACCATTCATAAAGAAATTTCATTAGACACTTGGACAAAGGTAATCAGTGGATACCCCCAGGGACCAGTACTGGCCTTTGCCCTTTTTAATTTTTTTATAAAAGACTTCCCCTTTTGCTGCACTTATGTTCTGATGCCGTCTCTGACAGCATCAGAACAAGGCTCCCATTGGAGCTTATGGAAGTGCTCTCTTGTGAATTGTTAAACTAGCCTTGGGTGGCAATTCGTAATATGGAACTTGTGTATACTTTAAAAGAGAATAATAGACATTGCATAAAAAAGAAGAAGAATAAAGCATTGTGAATAGAATCTCTAATACTGTAGATGTACCCAACAGTTGAATGTCCCTTTAATGACTCTGTTTAGTTAAAAGAATTGTTAAGCCACTTAAATCCCTTCTAAAAAAAGTCTTAAACCTAGCAAAAAATATGGCCTGGTGTGCAAGGATCCAGTCCTGGACATCTCAGGCTCTCTCCCCCCCCCTGCAGGACTACATTGACTCCTGCCTAAACCTCATGGTGCCAAAATCAAAGAAGACACTGGTGGAAGGCAAGCTAATGCTGCTGTAAAAACCCATACAAATAAAAATATAAATTTTTTTATTTGTTTTGGTGGGAGTAAAAAACTATGCATACTTGTATAAGTATACCTTTGGTATGCGCACAAGATAATATTTAAATGCCAACAGGAAGTTGACAAACGTCTTATCTGCTTTACATTGAGCTACTTGGAAGAAACAGATAATATGTATAACATCTAATAGCACTGTTTGTTTTATATCTGGTGAATGCAATAATGTGCACACCACACATCTCTTATATTTTTTCTGCGAAAACGTTATTTGTATTTTATCTCTTGCTGATTTGTGTTGCCTTAATATGTTTTGGTTTCACGGTGTCCAACCAGACATCACCATAAATGCCCACTGATCAAGCAGAAGCACACTACACTGCTCAAACTATACCTTTAGATAGTCTGACAGACTCCTGGTCTACTGATCCTGCCTTGGGCCACCAACCATCCATGCTTCTAAAATGCCCCAGATCAACCCCTAACACTTTTAACACTCTTGGTCCTAGAAAGGAGGTAATAAAAGTTGTGAGATATATGTTTGTAGACTTATATTATCTTCCTGTCATTCATCTACATATTTAGACTATACACATCCTTTGGTATTGTCACTAGTTGGGTGGCCTGTCTGCTGTCCTTTCCACAGCTTCCCCGTCAGGGAAAATGTCCCAATTTCCAGGGACTGCCCTGGATCTACCCAACCTCAACCATATTCCACCCATAGGCCACTTGAGTCTTGGCTTCCTCTTAAAAAATCAGTGAGCAACCTCCCACAAGTCTCCCTCATCTTCTTGTGCTGTAAAGCTTCAAGGAAATTTTTGGAGTTATGTATGCGCAATAATTCCAGTGATGAAAACAATGTGTATCATGTTTCTTATTATTATTCAATAACATTAATCATTAGAATAAATATCTGAATTCATAGTCAAATTTCGATTATTTTGAAAACAAGCTTGAATCACGCTAATGAAACTCTTTGTAAAAGATTCACATGTCTGTTTTGTTATAGAAAAGTAGTCTTGCTGGATAGAACGAAAAGTGGTAGACCTTACAGATACTAATGAGGGTAAGACTATGGGCTCCATGTACTAAGCAGCGAAAGCATAAGCGAGCCTGCTTCCCGCAATGTAAGAAGCAACTGTCATTAGACCGCTGCTTCTTATACTCTACGCCACTTCTGAGGGGGCGAGGTAAATTCAATGAGAGCTCGCTCACTCACAGTGATTGACAATCTCTTCTCTCACGCTATTAGTCGCGCAAGAGAAGGGGCGGGCACATAGGGCAGCGGATCCTGTTTGTCCACTGCCCGTATGTGATGAAGGCGAGTGGTCAACTTCTCGAATTGAGAAGCTTGTCCACTCGCTCCTTCGTACATGGGGCCCTTAGGGAGGTCTGTGAGGGTGTGATTGAGTTTTTTTTTACCAATACTAATGCCAAGTATGACAATTTATAAAAACACTATTGCCTATGTGAAGTATCTTGAATCATGTGATGGAAAGGGAGAGTTGTTTGGTGCATCCATGGGCTGCACGCCATTGTAAAAGTGCTTATTAATAATGGGTGCTTATGCTTAGGTATAAGCTGCAAAATTATAGGAGGGATATGTTGCCTCTTGCCCCCCCACTCCAGACGCCCACAGTTAAAGCCATAGCTGATGTTTTATATTTAAATTATAGGGGAAAATCATCTGCAAATTTGTGCTACTAGCTGCTGATTCTGTAAGAAAAAAGTCTGTTCCAACTGTTTACTGTACACCAGTGTTTCTTAACGTTTTCAACAAAAACACCCATAGACGGCATATTTGTTTCATGTACAGCGCAATAGGGATGTGCAGGGAAGAAATGTTCGTTATAAATGAAAATTTTGTGTTGAATATTCGAGGACATTTGTTTCTCCGAATGTTCGTTCCCTGCACTATTCGTTATTCGTTTAATTTAAAAGTAAATGAAAATTAAATTTTCGTTAAACAATTACATTCGTTATCGTTAAAACAAATGTAAATGTTTTGAATCTACAGGTAAAAAGTTCACCAGTAGCTACATAATTACATATAAAGTGTAAAATACTTACCTTAACGCGCTCTGGAGAGCGCACTTACCCAATCCTCTTCTTGCCTCTTAGCCCTGGGTGCGTTAACAGGAGGCTTAAACTTAGTGCAGGTCCTGGGTGCCAAGCACGCTAAGCCTCCTGTTATTGCAGCCGGGACCTGTCAAGAAGAGG